>NC_045688.1:6348513-6475939 GCF_003331165.1 Xiphophorus hellerii | reverse complement strand
ATAGTTAACATATATGAGCATATGCATATATAGGTACTGACAAGATGGGTGTCAGACTTAGAGATGCTAGTTGATTCTCTGGCATGATAGGAAAGGCTTCTGCATCCTGACGGGGAAAACACACAGGGTGATATTAATCATAGTATGTATTCACATATGAATTTACCTGCTTGTGTTGGTCATCTCTTGGACAGTTGTTAAAGAATGAAGATGATTGTACTGAATCTTGATGCACAGTAAAAGCTTTCCAAGTTTGGATACAGGTGTTCTTCCTTGTAATCTTCTGCTTACAGCTCAGAAAGCCTCCCTCATCCACCTTTGCTCATGTTTATGGCGCTTGGCAATCTCCTATTAATTAGTGTATCTCCCAGATTAATGCCACTGATAAAGAAGGTAAGCTGATGACTCTGTGCACATGGTAGAACACAGGGGTTTACAGAAGACTTGAAGTGCACCACTGGGATGAATAGTTATTACTGAGGCTAACCTCTAAAAATGCTAGAAGTCACATTTTCACAAATCACAAATTATTCCTTCTGGGAGCGTACCAAATTTAAGGCGAGGTGCAAGGTTCCAGGTAATGATGCAAAGCTTTGCCATTAAAGCAATTTTTTGCTTTGAGTTCTGCCTCAGAACACTCTTAAAGGTCTGATGCATATGAATGCGTGAAGTATTCACTATGTTTCTTTCCTGAACTCGCTAAATAGGGATTTTAAAATCCAGGCTACAAGATGGTGTGCTGCATCTTTTATGCCCAGTTTACACTGAGGTGAAATTATGTGTATCCACAAAGTTTTTTGGGGTTTATTTTGATGTTTAAGCAGTGGATCCACGCAGACACAAAAATTTTTGAAAATGGGTCACAGAGAGAAAAAAATTAAAAATGCTGGTTTCATCTTAGAATTTGTACATGTGAAGCATTGTGGAAACAATGCTTGGGTTGAACTACATGTTTGGGTACTCGGAAGGAATGGGTTAAAGTTCCAGAAAACTAGTGTGAGAAGCTTGTGGAGGAATAGCCAGCATAAAAGGTTGATATGCCAAATACCAACCTTTCTGTCTGAATTAGTCTAAATTAAATCTTACTTTTTGAAATTAAAGAAAGTTAAAAATAAAAACCTCATTCTCACCTACAACAGGAATAGTTTTTTTCTAGCTAAGAGTCATATAGTAAGAAAAATTGTTTCTTAATACAATGTATTAAAAAAAAATCTGGTTTCACTTGTGCATGACATTGATTTTTATTAAATTGACTCGGACTATGTACAAATGACTAAATTAGACCCCAATAAGCATTGGGGAGAGAAAGCTCCCCTAATTATAACCCTGGGAATTATAACATTTTCTGTGTCCAGTTAGAGCACTTTATTTGTGCTACTGTGGGAGAACACAACAGTGAGCTTGGCACAGTTTCTCATAAAGTAGGAACTACATGAAAAAAACAAAAAATAAAACTTGGCATTTGTCTTCATCGTAATAAAAAACATTTTGTACAGCATAACGGATGACACATTTATGGAGGTGTCGGTTCACAGCTTTTTAAAAATTTCTTTTACAAAGATTGTAGCTTGAAGTTTTTATTACAGAAGGGATCTTGCAATGTGGACCGTGCGCTCCACATTTTGTTTTCATGTGGAATATAAATGATCACATTTTTTTTAAATTGAGCTTTTGCTTCTAACAGCGCTGTGGGGTTAGCATTTCCTGCCACTTGTTTATACTGCAGAAATTTATGGACAGTAAAGTAATGTGGTAAATTCAGTATTTTTCACTCACCATTTATGTCCATTTGCCATCAAATTTGTGGTGTGGAGCAAAAGCAAAGCTACATCAGAGAGTGGATGTGTACGGTGTCCATGCTTGCGAGTGCTAGTGCAACAATAAAATAGACAGATGGCATGGTAAAATAAGTTGAGTAAATGTTTTTGCAGTCATCCATTTCTAAAATGCTGCATGCTTTGATGCTCATCCAAAAACGGACATGTAATTTTCAGGAAAGAAACATTTACTTCAGTGGATACCTTTACAGGTTGATGCATTTCTGTGTCCTTACGAAGATAACTTGTCTTTTAAGTGTGGTTTTATAATGTATTGTTTTAGTGTCTGCTGTAAGTCTGTCTGGCTTTCTTGTTCTCAGCTGTTCAGCAGGCCTGTACTGAACTTATCCTTCATCTGTTTGACATTTATCTTATCTTTGTCTCCTCCCTGAAGCACAGTGACCTCTTCTACTGCTGTGTCTCTGTGGAGTTTTGTAAAGATAGCTAAGGAAAAGTTTAACATGCCTTTAAGGGATAATTATCAAACAGTAAAACTCCCACACAGCTCTAGCTGGGTAATTACATTTCCCCTCATCTCATCTCTTTTTCCCCCCCTTGAAATGAAACCATCAGTTTTTAAAGCCTTGACAATCCACAATTCCCTGGCGTTGTACCAGCTTCGAGTTTTGAATGAAAACTCTGAAGACTAAGTGTTGCCCATTATGTCGCAGCTTAAAGCTGTTCCTCCACTTGCTCATTGTTTTTCTTTCTTTCTCACATTCTTTTTACTCGCTTGGTCTCACATTCACACAAACAGCCGAGCCCATTTGCATTCTGGGCAATTACATTCAATTTGTAAACCAGCGCTGAACTTTAGTAGAATTAGATTTTGCTAACAGGCATAATGACATTTAATGGAGCATGATTTATTCATTTCTCTTTCATCAGGTCAAGATATGCCACAAATGGGAATTGAATAATGGCAGATGTTTTTGTTTGTTTTTGCTCTCTCTGCTGTCAAACGTTTTGCCCAGTGTCTCTGGACCTGTAAACTTTTTACAATGATTTAGCCGAGCTTCTTCCTAGTGATTTCTTATTGTTTATATATTTAGCAATCCATTTGACAGCCATTAATTTAGTGCTCATAAAAATGGTCAGGTTTAATTTTACCTTAGGGTCTCGATGGAAAAACTTGACAAATAAGTTCTGAAATTCTGTAGCCAGTTTATCATAAAAGTCAGGGCTTTTGTTTGCATGAACAACCACGAAACAAAGTGTATTTTTGCACACTGAAATTATGCTAACTATGGATTAAAATGGGGAAATTTCATCCTTTAAAATTTCAGTAGAATAAATTTATTGAACAACATTCTCAGGGTGACCTGGAAATGTACGCTTAAAATATGCTAGCAGATTTAGCTATCTTAGTACGCTTAAAGTTTGAAGGAAAAAAATGACATTGAGCTTGCATTTTCTATGCTTTTAAATGGCTGATAACTCAAATTGTGACTTAGTATTTTAGGTGGTAATTTTTTTGTTTTATGTTGAAGATGCAGAAATGGAAAGACCAGGTGTCATGCTGATAAGGTATCTTATAAGGACGTGTCGTTGATTCATCAGAGTTTTCATATTCTTTGAAAACAAAATGCTATGGAATTAAAAATCCTTCATGTAGTCTGAGGAAATGATCATGTCAAGATATAAGAGGATAAAACTTCTTTCCACTGGTGTAAGATTGTTGTATGCAACAATTGCTCATAATTGTTGATTGAAATGAAACCAAATTTGATAAACTGTTTGCATCACTAACAACAAAGTTAGTGATGTTGGTTAATCATGGGTAGAAGTTTTCCCTTTATAATTCTGATTATAGTATACTTGTTAGGACTTTTTAAAAAATGCTCTTCATACTCTTATTATGCTCATGGGGCATCAGTTGTTATTGCATTTACCTCAGGTTTTGCCTTTGGAAAAACCACAAGCTATTTCATTTTTTCGTTACATGATAAGTAGCTGATTCTGTGTATTTTATGATTTATATGCATCGTGCCTTCCCTTTGTTTTCCCTTTCACAAAGTGTCATATTGTCCTTGAGTTATTTTATTACTCTTGCACATAAACTTTGCTGTGAGTCATAGATGAATCTCTACTTCCTTGTAGAGACTGCTTCCCCAAGCATATTTCACCTTAGAAGTAAGAAAGTCAACAGTTGAGACAGCCAAAAATAAATTGAAGGGGGAAAAAAGACAACACAGTAACATAATAAAAAAATAACTGGTTGAATGTGGAGCAGCACTAACATATTGGAATAACACAACATAATGATCAGAACAGGGACTTTGGGCTTGGCCAGCAACAAGTGCCAGTCAGCTTGTCTCCTGAGCCAGTTTGCACCCAATTTCATTCAAATAATATTCTAGCATCTGTCTTTGAGATCTACTGGCACAAATCGAGTACATTAAAATACAAACACACACAAAAACATTCTTCCCTTCTGGTATTTTGTGGGCACATTTCAGTTTGCCAAAGCAGTGATCTTTATGAAATTGTATAGCGTCTTTCAGATATTTTCTCTTGAATCCTTAGCCTCGAGTTCGTTTTCTAAAATGTACTTAAGGGAGAAAACGGTCCCTTGGGACATCTTCATAAAGGTAGGAGACTCAGTTCTCCCTTTCTCTGTAAATCTTTCTCTCTGCTTCCCTCTTTTACCAGTAAGGAGTGAAGTTCCTATCTAGATATCATCACTGCAGCTGTTGTCATCCGGAGAGGATGAGGTGTCAGTTGTTGTCTGCAGTTTCTGCTTTCTTTCTTATTTTCTGGTTGTTTGTGTAGCTGGGCTTATCAGGTTCATCCGAGACATCTGGCGGACATCTTCTAGGCAGTCCAAACCACTAATTTATTGCTATCATGTAATTACAGAAACTGCAGTCTGTCACCGTGAGCAAATATGACATACTGTACTTATTTAAGTAGTCCATCACATTGGCAGGGTGGACTTGATGGACAAGATTCACACTGAGGAGCTAAACGTTCTGAACATCGTTGTTGTGTCAGAGTTGACACGTCTCCTCAGTGTGGTAGGAAGGACGGAAACACCTGTGGACACCCGAGTTATCTTTGCAAGGTCACAAATCAAGCTCTGGGGCCTGGAGCTTGATTTTGGATAACTAGTAGACCACTGACCATATGTATGTACTTTAACCAGAAATTCATTTGCTATATATTTTCTTTCTCCTTATTTAAAATAGCAAATCAGAATTTTATCCATTTCTAAGTACACTGCTGCACCCAATGCTAGGCACGTTCTCCTCAGATGATTCCTGTAGCCTCCCATGCAGTAGAGCAGAACATTGATCTAGATTCAAGACACTTTATCTTCCTCACTCTTTGTCCTTTCCTCCTCATGCTGGTTAATGAACTTGCCAAGACCTAATGCAGCTTAGCAGACCCCTATACTCATACCAATGAGCAATCACAAGAGTCTTTGCTATAAATGTTTGATACAGTTGCCTTCAGACAGCCACAAGTAGTTTTTTTTTTTTCCTGAGTTTTATACTAACAAGATTGGCAGGTTAATCTTAGTCAGTTATTACATTCACATCAGTGTGATTGGCACGGTTTGGTTTCCCTCGTTTCTGCAGAACTCAGCAGACCTTCTTGGAGGAAATATCTGGTCATGACGTAATTATTTTACCTCCACCTTTCAGTCTGATTATGCTGTGAGAGAGAAGACCTCATCACTAACAAATTGTGCTAGAAAAAGGCAGCTGTTTCCTGCATCTGTTTCTGTCTCAAACAAGATCATGAACTAATATGACATCCAGGGTTGAAATTATAAAATTAAAGCTATTTACTTACTATGTCTCACTCAAAAAGACCATCATCCCATATCAGCACTTTTGTCATTCAGTGAAAGTACTTCATATTGCATTTTACTTGGACACCAAACTTTATTGAGATGTGCTACAAGCTGCCTGCTCAAAATTGAGTGAATAAAATTATGATTAGCTGATTTGCCTTCAATTTGTTATTCATGCAGCTGTATTACTTCAACAACCTTTCTTTGTATGAGTCCAAAGGTTTGTAGCCAAAAAAGTCCCAAATTTAGGAAAGCAAGGAGTAATTTCAGACTAATAGGCTTCAGATATAATTATAATGCATCTTCATTGGTCCCAGAGTTGTGGTGATGTCCATTTACTCTAGTTATGGCATTGTCAAAACACTTTGCGTGGCCTTACCTACATATTTGTTCCCGCCGACATATTGCAATTAGCAGGGTCCACCTTCATGATGTTGATGCCTCTGATACAGAAGGTTGGGATTTTTCATCCATGTGCACACACAGTCTGTCTTCTCATGCATAAACTAAGCCACAGTGCTGTCATTTTGTGGCCAGCAACTGTGCTAGATGATGGCTCTCCTTTTTTCTCACTGCCACTTCATTTGTATTTGTATTTTTCACCATGTCAGTATCATCCATCCATCCATTTCTTCACCTTCTTCCTCTTCTTCTCCATCACATTTGGTCAACTCACCTATAGTAAGCTTAGTGTCTCACAGCTGAAGTGTAAAAGCACTTTATAAAGATCCAGCAATTTAATTGTGTTTGCAGGTGAGATTGCTCTCGCATCTGGTTTATGAGAGCTGGTGGGAAGGATGGGAGGTTAAGAGACTATTTATGTGGTTTGTTCAGTTGTTCAAATAAAAAATAGTTTAATTTGAAAATCAAACTAATGCCCTAATTTAGAACTACTTTAGATATCATTCAATGGATTTATTTTTTTTTTTTTTTGACTAAGCAGCCTATTGAATGATGCACACAAATTTATAATTTTGACATGTCTAGACATATATTTGCAGGATAAAGAACAACAATGTTCACAGTAAAGGTTACTCAAATCAGGTAATTTCTCTAAGTTATTAACATTAGACAAAAGATTATAAGTAGGACACAATTGTGAAGTGAAAAAGAAAAAGCAACTCTGAATTGCTTTCCCCCATTTTAGATTCTTCTCCTTTTTTGGACAATATTGCCACCCAGATTGCCTTCTTTGTTCCTTTACACACTCCGATAAAAGCAGCTGAAAGTTTAGACATGCAAGAATGAATAGAGAAACATGGAAAATAAACCCACCGAAGACGTAAAGGCAGCACAGCTGCAGGAGAGAAGAAAGATGACTGAGATAAAGATACCTAGAAAGAGTGCTTGAGATAGGAAAAGACAGTGATGGAAAAGAGTATAGCTGAGCGAATAAAAGATAAGAAAAGAAATAGACAGTGAAGATGGGGGAGAGCAGAAGGTAAGGGAGAAAAATGTGGGAGCCAAAAAGGGAGGAGTGAGAGGGAATAACACAATATTCTAGTATGGTCAAAGACTCTTGAAACAGAACAGGCTGTTGTGGTTGTGGAGAGTTAGTGGATGATTTATGGGTGTGTGACCTGGCATTAAAAGTGAAGAGGGCTTTTTCATTCCTTTTTCATCTGCCTTGCTTTAAAAAAAGACATGTCTAAGGTATTAAGAACAAAGAGTCAATGGGAAAATAACCGCATATATGGGGATAAAATGAGGATATTTAAATAAATGCATTAAAATCATACCATTGTCCATTCTGGTTTTTTCCCCATTTTTTCTGAAGATGGGACTTATGTAAAGGAAATGTATAAATGCTTAAAATCTCCTGACACAAATCTGTAAAGTTAATGAAATCTGTTTATATACACACCAAGTAGTTAGTGCAGCACGGAGGTAACTGCCGGAAAGGAGACTGTAGAGGTGATCAAGGAGAATGGCTCCAGGGAGAGGGAACCAATTTAAAGAAAGGGAGTTTAGATGGTCCAATAGAAGGGATAGGGCATGAAAGCCAGTAGGAGTACGACACAAATTGAAGGCAGATAGATAATCAGAGTTGGAGGAGGAGTAATGATGGGAGAAAAAGGTCGAGTGAAGATGAATGCCATGCGTGGGGAGGGAGGGGTTGGAGTTAGGGATGAATGCAGATTGCAGAAAGGATGTTATGTGTCTAACTCTGCACCTGATATCTCTCAAGCAATCTTTTTTTTTTTCTTGACATGCATCTGCTCACCTAATTGAAGAGTTTGGTGGGAAAACTGTTTGCTCCCATGTTTTCCCCCTTCTCTCTATTTGTGCTTTTTGTATGTGTGTGAGTCCCTTCCTGCCAGAAGGAGAGACAATATTTTGGATGAGCCGAGTGTTGATAAATGGGTGCCAGCAGTCGCCCTGTCAGAGTGGCAGATCATTTTGTGCCACAGAGGGTGTGTGTGTCTGTAACAGAGATGGACATACAGACAGAAAGATGTTGGCTGCCTGTTTGTCCTTGCTCTTGGCATCTGTGATTTCAACAAGAAGTCTTTTGCATCGATCCACTTGTGAGATTGCCTGGCATCTGGATGATTTGACTAAACACTACAGGGAATGCCGACTGAACACTCATGCCATACATTCAGAGATTGCAAACAAAAGAACCAAAAACACAATCACTGTTAGATCAAACTGCTTTTAAATTTTGTTTATATGTTTATTTAAACTCTTCTTTTGTTTTTAACAAGCTTTTTGAAACTATAATGAATGTGCAATTTAAGCTCTGGAGTCAGAGATGGAGCTTGGTATTTCGATTTGTTTTGGACTTTTAAAGGCCAGAACAATACCACAGTCTGAATATTATTTATGGCACAGCAGTCCTCATTATACAATCTCACAAATGAAAAATAAGTCTTTTCACAACAATGAAGCCAACATGCCATTTGTTTTTGCTTGTGCCCCTTGTTATGATTTAATTAAGAGCCAGGGATTATTTTTAACACAATTGTCTGTGTAGTCGTACAAAAATCATTTGGATCCAAGACAAAAGATTCCAAACTGCATCAGTAGCATTATAGCATGTTTTAATGGAGCACGTGTGACTGCATATTTCAGGACTTTTATTTGGACCATTTCTGATGTGTGGATATCAGCTGAAGTATGCAAAAAGACAGGGCTTTTGTTAATTTTATTTCATTACTAGATGCAGTGCTGTGCAAGTATTGATGCCTCCTGATATTTTTTAAAGAAAATTTTAAGTTCTTCAACACAAAGTTAGAATAATTGTGAGGTAAGAGAAAACAATAGATATTTTTCAGAAATTAATGTGTGTGTGGTGTGAATGTGTCAATTCTTCATAGAACCAACTGCTCCAATTATAGCTGCAGGTTCTTTAAAGGGAACATATAATGCAAAATCCCCTTCTTTGTTTACTTGGAGTCTCTGGGAGTTCAGAAAAGTTTCATTTAGTCCCTCTTTATGCTGTGCAGATATCTTTATATTTCGGCTAAACAATTTCTTGAGTCCGTGATTTGTGTCTCTTACAGCACTTTTGTAACTTTAAAGATGCCAAAACTACAAGTAGATAAGTAAAATGTTTGGTTGTTGGGTGCATTAATGCACTCAATGCATTACACTTTCCCCAAGTATCAGACCTTCTTCGCATTTTACTTTTTTTGGAAATGTACCCACATCGCTGGGAAAGTCGCCTTTGTTTGTGCAAAGCATTTCAAGGATGAGGGCTTTAGCAGCCTCCACTGGTATTATGAAAGATTTGCCAAAAGACTTTGTCTGATTGAGGGGTCAGTTCTTCCTGTGTGTGGAAATGATGGACACAGGAAAGTGGCAAGGTGAAAATAGATGAAAACAGACTTTATTTTAGACATTAATTTATTGTGTGTTTAAATGACATAGTGACTGTTTTGATAGCAGTTGCATTGCGCCTTCTGGTTATGTTAGCGCTGTGTCACAGCTTCAAGCTTCTTAAAGACATAACCGTACTGCTCGGTTTGAATAGTATTATTATATAAACAGTTTGTTTTTGTCTTTTGTTGTTGACATCTTTTTTTTCTCTCTTTTTTTTCTCCGAAGAGTTTTTTGCGGCGCTAGTGGCTCGTATTTTTTCTACAGTGGGCAGACAGGAAGGAGGGTGAGGAGAGGGGGAAAGACATGCGGCAAAGGTCGCCGGGACCGGGAGTCGAACCCACGACGTCCGCGTCGAGGACTAAGGCCTCCAAACGTGGGGCATGCTAACCCCCTGCGCCACCACACGCCCCATTGTTGACATCTTTTAATCAGTTTGAGAGTAAAAAGTTTCTGTGTCACTAGATAATCGCATTTCTTCAACTAAACTATAAAAATATATAAATGGAAAGGAATGTGATATGACTCATTTGTTCTTACTACTGTATCTCTACTATCAGACTCAGTCCATGCTGTGAGAAATATAGACAGAATTACAAAATGCCATGTATTAAAACATTAAATATAGAATTTAGTAACTATACATTAATATGTCAATTCCTAAAAGACCGAAATGCCTCGTAAGTACACCCAGTGAATTAGCGCATGTTCTGTACTGCAATTTCTCTGCCTTCCTGTTTTGTGAGCCACTCAGCCAAAACTCAAGCCTTTCAGCATGACAACCAACTGATTCCTGCTGCATAGCTCTGACTTGCAAAGCAAAGTATTAATCCTTCATTCTTAGTCAGACAACTCTAATTTTAATTAAAAAAACAAAAAAACAACAAAAACGAATCTTGACAATAATCTGATGGGCGCCCCATCAGATTATAGTTAAGACATGGTCTGCACTGCCATTTATGTTAAATTGTGTTAAAAGTATATGTATAGTGTCATACCAACAAATCTGTTTTTTAATCTTGTGAATCTGACATGGGAAGTGCACCAAAACCCTTTCTATTGAAGCTATGTTTAATAATTTTATTATACATGTTAATGCTCATCAAAACAAATCTTATTCATATTCCATATGAATAATTATCATTGTAGTCATTAGTCTGAAGCTATGAATAAATCCTGCTAATTATCTACTACCTCCCACTCTAATTGACATATATGTCTTAAAATGATCATTATTCATTTCATGATTTCTGCAGGGATGGGTTTTTTTCACCTACAAACTTCAAACTACAAATAATCCCACTAATCAGTTGCTCGATTTTTACCATTTAGTTCTAAATTATCTATTTTAAAATCTCATTTCTACTCTTGATCAGCTTTATCATTTGAAGAAAACATTTGGTTTTAGATTGCATAATGAATCTTGGATATTTTTTAATCACAAGATTTTATGATTAGTCAGAAATACCCAAAGCAACTCTAAGAAAATAAACAGAAGTACAGATGCATTAGGTTCAAAGTTAAGATCTAAACTAATAAGTTTTTGTAATTGTTTTTTTAATGTTTTGTGTTTATAATCGTTTTGTAGTGCTGTTAAAAAGAAAGTTTCAAACAAATTAATATTTTAAGTTATGAAGCTTACAAATATCTCTTTTTTAAAAAAACATGTTTTTATTGCCGCCCCAGTCAGTCTTTGGACAAGAACAAGGAAGGACCAAAGTAGAGGGACTACTAGTATCAGTTGTTGCATCATGAATATCATAAGACACCTTACTTTAGGACAATGTTGTTAACTGTATGATGAAATGGTGTTTAAAACAGCATACATATCATAAAACATGGCTTTTATTTGGTTTTTATTTTTACTTTCCACATTTGGTAGAAGTGGTGGAGCTTGATTAATGTTTTTAATTTTTCTACCATGACTGTCTGCTGGCTCAAAAGCTCAATCTGACATCAGACTTATTAGGGATGTTATTAAGGAAATCTTTCTGGATGAACATGATTAATTATGAAAATTATAAGACAAAGGGTACAGGTGGCAATGTGCTCTGTAGAGATGGAAGGTGTAGTCAGGTTAGACTGACTACACCTTCAGTCTAGTCACTTTCTAAAGTTTTTTTCTTTGCTCTTTAACAGCTTGAATTTTCATGAACGGTCTTCCTTACACAGCCATACGTCTCCATGCCTCATTTCTAAATACATAGTGATTCTTATCGCTATCTAGATGCGACTGAAATCTTTACCACCCAAGAGGGGTTTCCATTTTGTAACAAGTACACAGCACCTTCCATTACCTTCCTCCATGGTGGGACAAAATACTCGATCAGTGCTTCCCCTTAGCAAAAGCTCGCCATGCCTTAGCCTGCGAGTGTAACGTAGGCGGCTTGCTATCACTCGTCTCATCCGTTACACTCTGCTCCCATTCAATCAGAGCCCCACGCCTCGGAGGAGCTGCAGATAAAATTCTCATTATCTTAGCTCACAGAATTATAGAGAAGAGGACCAAGGAGCACACTCGCACATACAAACACACAAAAACTGATTCACTCTCTCTGAAGAAGACAAATTCCACACAGATAGGTGCGGGTACAGCATAATGGTGTGTTCATATGCATGTGAAGGCCATGAACAGGAGTATCTCATTTGTGCATCAAGAAGATGTTATTGGAAGGAAGCATTACAATTTCAGTGTTCCCATAAGAAGAGAATACTTTAAAAAGCTTATTTCGAGGCCTTTTGTGGTGCTCTTTCTAATATGCATGCATATTTGAATATAGGACTATTATTTGAATTGTTTACCTATGTTTTCATAGTGGTGCTGCTGTCTGTGGAAGGCAAGTAATTTTGTACTCTTATCCCCTAACACTGTGCGGTTATTAGTTTGAGGTTCTTTCTGTGGATATGTTTTTGTGAAGTAGCCAATATATTCTTTTACAGTTCCTTTAAAAAGTATTTATCAATCCTTAACGTTTTCATATTGCGTATATTACAACAACAAATTTTTCTGAATGATAAATCAGTAGAAATGAAAATATGAAGTGGAGGTGACTATAGATTGTGTCCCAGTCAGTATATTGTAGAATCACTTTTTGCTTCCATGACAGCAGGACATTGAAAGTATTTTGATCTTATGTTGGTGAGGTCCAACCAAAGCATACGCAGCAGAACATGATAAATCCAGAGGGATGATTTCCAACTCAAAAGGATTTACTTTCCTTAAAGCCCAAAGCTAAAGTGGTTATTTTAAACCAATATGCGAAAAGCAGAACACAATTAAGACTAAGAACTAAGAATAAAAAAAACAAAACATGCATGAAACACAATAAGAGAAAACCCCCCAAAGAATGAGTATCAAACAGAAAACACCCACAGACATGGTTGCCTCTGTTCAGAAATTAAAATAAGCACAATTTTACAAATGCACTATTATGTGTTGGTAACACATAAATGCAAGAAAATACAATATATGAAGTTAAATAATTGGGAATGCCTTTTATAAGGCCCCGTATATGATGATTTACTATGAGTCAATGTAGAATTTTTTTTTTTTTTTTCAATCCATTTTACCGAGCTTGAATGGATTTCACACATGTGCAACAGTATCAGTAACAGTGTTAGTGTTGTCAGGCAAAATTAGTTGTCTGGCAGACAAATGTTTGCAAATGTCTGGCAAAAGTTCTGCTTCACATGAAACTCCAGTTTGTTATGCTGTATGAATTGAACTGTTTATCATATTCTCTGGGCCGAGGTCCCAGGTCTGGAAAAGACTGAAAGGGAAGAGACAAAAGACAGCGTGTGCTTTCCTCAGTCAGATTTCCCTTTTTTCTAAGACAGTGAATCTCTGGAATTCAATTCAGAGAAGATAATGGAAGTCATTTGTCCACATTTAAAGGTGATTCAGTGAGGTTCTCTTCCCTCCACATAAGAATCTGCTGCCCTTAGTTTGTTCTCAGCCCTCTGTGGTTGCAGGAGCTAGATTGACACATACCTCGGTAGCAGTCAGTTCAATTGTGCATCAGAGTGTTTTCTGCCATGCCTCCTCTCACAAGAATGTTATGTGATATTGATTGTTTCCATTTCCAGTTGTTGCAGTCCCTTGCTTTCCATTGTCCTTCTCTCACGTCATCCCTGCACAGTCAATATTCACGCTGCGGCGAGTCCTTGAATTCAAGCAGGGCTTTTTTCCACTTGAATGTTCAGTCAATTCATAATGGCTTCACTCATCAGTTGTTCGGCAATAGAGGGTGTTAGGGGATGAGCATGTTCATTGGAATACCATAATATGATTAGAGTCCTAAATCGTTGAGGGAAGCAGAGCTGGGTCAAATGTTGAGCAGAATGCAAATCAAGTGGTTATGATGAATTCCCCTGTAATGGTAGCTGACATATGAATTAAAATAAATCACCATCAGTGTTTTTTAAGAGCATTATTTTCACCTACAGATGCCTTGGGCTCTAAAATGTTTGTACCACATCTAGCACTAAAGGCACTGCAAGGACAAATGGCTTTCTTTGGCAAATCCTTCTTATATTCTCCCATTCCTCTATTCATTAAAACAGAAGTAGGTCACCTACAAAATGGCTGCCACTTGGCCACCTTCTTAGTCCCCCATCCTGTTAGCATATGTTTCTCCCAGACCCCAGCCAAAAGAGGCTTCTGAATAAAACAGTCAAACAGAGCACCCTAAAGACAGGCAGGCGGGAGATTTATTGCCCATATTTGAAGCTCTTTTTGAAATGCATCCCTCAGCCAATTTTCCTTCGCACCGCCTTTAATTACCTGTCTTAATAGGATCCTTGTAAGAGTGGTGGGATATCTTCACTAATGTCTACTTTCAAATGGAGAGATAATTACCCAACCATGAAATTCACAGAGATCCATTTCAAAGGAAGAGATGTGTGCAATAAATGGGAAGGATGTCAGAGCATGGAGATTTCCTCATTTCTGACCATTTGTTTACCAATGTCCAACTCACCCTGCTTTTAGATGCAGTTCTTGGCTAAAATAGCCATGCTTCTTAAAACCTGTGGTGTAACATGAATGTCCCAAAAGGTTATCACACTGGGCAAGGAGAGCATCAATCAGACAGTCATGGTGACTTTGAAGGAACATCAGAGATGCGATGCTGTAGTGGGTAGATCTGTAGGCAGGACTAATATAGGTTGCATACTCTGTCAATCAGGCCTTTATGGCAAGATGGTAAGAAATTCTGTTGAAAAGAAAGCCATAGTCGACAACATAGTAAATATTATATGAAAGAAGGCATTCTGCTCCGATGAGGCCTTAACTTTTTGGCTAACATATAAATTGTTGTGCATGGAGGGAAACCAATTTTGCTTATCACCTTGGCTATAGTTATATATGATGGTGGCAGCATAACACTGTGGAAATGTTTTACCTCAGCTGGTTCAGAAAAACCGGTCAGAGTGAGATGGAGTTAAATAAAGAGAAAAGACAGGTTGTAGGACAGTGATCTTTACCATTCAGTAAGAGCTACAGTGGCTTAGTTTAGATCAAAACATGATCATGTGTTATTGACCCATACAATTTAGAATATGTGATGGGACCTTAAAATTGATTTACTCACCCACGCTAGCGGACTGAGTTTGAACTATTTTTCAAACTGATAAGGGAACTAATAAGTTCTATAGATGTTCAAAGCTAGTTATGGCAAATTCAAAAATACTTGCAGCTGTTATTCTAGTGAAAATAGGTTGATTCAGGAGGCCTGACTATAAGTGTGTCTTATTTGTAACACTATTGTTTTCTTATTCTTCAGTTATTTACAACATCTTGTCTGTCACTTAAAACTGAAATAAATAAAAATACATAAAGGTTTGCAGTTGCAACTTAAGAAAATGAAGAAAAAGTTAGTGGTGTTGAATATTTACTCGAGTTAACTTTTTTTTAGTTGTTTTTGCTTGGTAATTATAAGTATGTGCATTTTTTAAGTGTGAATTTGCCTCAGATGGCTTTGCCCTCCCAAAGATATCTCTTGGTACCTTCTTACTTCCCCTTAAGCAATAACCTAAATTCAGACTGCCAGAGAAAAAGATGACATGTGAAGTATCCTATCAGTATGAGTTTATACTTTTCCCCATGTTGAGATGCAGTGTGGGGATAATACAGCTCAAAACTGCGGCATGGGAATGCGGGAGCACTGCTGAAACTTTAGAAAGCCTGTCTGGACACATTCCCACAGATGAACCCAGCTGTTGCCCTTTTCCTGACATATTTCACTTCTGTTGTGGTTGTGACAATCCCCAAATCTGTTACTGATGTGATCAGATGACCCCTGTTTCTCTGCTCATTCCACTGGCAGACGGAGTGACTTACTTGTGTCCTAGTTTTTCACTTGGACTTGTGTTACCTATTTATTTGCAGGAGCACTCCAGCGTTTTACAATATGGGATCAACAAGCATTGTGCATGCACCTGTAAAAGTGTGCAGTGTAGCAAGACACAAGGCTTAAACTGTCTTCAGTTTTATATTAAACCAAATGGAGCATTCAGAGAGAATATGTACAAAAATCTGTGTATCCTGAAATAACACAAATGTATTCAGGCAGCAAGAAAAATAAGGGCATCAAACGCTGAGCAATTTTACAGCTTGTCATTCCTCTATCCTTAGAAAAAGCATGTCATTTGACCATGCATAATCACCCTGCCCTTTCTGCATATGCTTCACATTAGCACAAAGATTTAACCTAACCAGCCAGCCTACAGACAGGTGTCATGTTCCTTCTGCTGCATGAATATGTATAAGGCTCTCTTTGCAGCACTCAAACTATTCTAAAACATTATGGACGCATAGCACACGCTTGATTTGCAAAGCACTGCTCATGAAAGTTGTGTGCCTGATCTCCCACATGTACTCTCACTTTTTCCTTAGTCCCTCTTGCTCTCTGTCACCCATACATACCTTTTTATTTCCCTGCTGCCTCTTTTTTCCCCCCTTCCCTTTCTAATCACTTAGCAGAACTGATGGACAAAGGATATAGTCTTAAAATGCCTTGTTGTGTTCCATTTCCAATATGTTGCGCTTCAGATTAGGTGACACAACTCTCTCTCTCTCCTTGGTATTTGTGGAAGTTGGAAGTGCATTTTATTTCCAAAGAGTAAATCTGGAAGGAAATGGCTGGTAGATAAACAGAAATGGGGAGGTTCACTCGCTGCGTTTACTGGGGCCTCTGGCAGGACAGCTGGTAATTCACAATAAATTGGAGGCTATAGAAAGCCAGCTGCCCTGTAGGGGAATGGGATTGTATCCGAAAGGAGAGCAAATAGGGAATCACATATACATCTGCGTGTATATATGGTATTTGTATGCATGCATTTACATGTGTGTGTTAGAAAAATAGAAATTATTTCCATTTCTAAAGCTGAATCTATTAAACATACCATAGTTCACACAGCTTGACTCATGCATACAATCATATTTTAGCTTCACCAAGGTAATGCCCGAAGTCTACAGTATATATTAAAAACAGTTAGTTTTTAACATATAGTTCCATATAGTTCCATTTTCACAGTAGTGTCTTAATAGCACATAACTGGGACTCTTTAGCACTCATGAAACGGCTCGTTCTGAGCACATGTTGGATTAAAAATGCCTCATTTGTGATATCACAGTAGAACTAATACCCAACTACTCCAGTGGAATCACTCCCTTCATTTTCATCTAATTAATCTGATACCTTTGTCTATCTCGTATTTTCCCCAGTAGAAAACATTAAAGATACGTTATCATTTCAGGTAAGCAAGGGCAAACGACTGTTTTTCTTTTTTACTTTGTTCTCTTTGCTTTCTTCAAGCCTTGATAATCACTACAACAAGTTAATTGACAATCTAACAGTACAATAATGGCAAAATCCCCCAGGAGAGTGAGCCAAAGACAAAGGTAGTATCTGAGCTTTATAAACGCAAGATCTGAAGCTGGCTTGTTAGTGTTCATGCAGCTGTATCAGTGTTGGGCCTGAATGAACCTCAGAACATTCAGATAAATGTCAACAATAAGCCAGGGTGCTGTAGGGACAGGAAGAGATGTTGCTAGGCATTAGGTAGCACTTCTCTCAACAGGAGAACAAAACAAACGAGTCTGTAGAAACCAGAATCTACAGCATTTATAGAGAGAAAAGGAATACCACAGTGAGAGGTTATTTACATCATTATTTAATTAGCAAATGATTAAAACTGAAACTTATTATATATGTTTTCAATAGTCCCTATAGAAAAAAGGTAAATCAAGGTTGCACTTTAAAATCTACTCACAAGTGCCTAGAAATAACATTGGGCTCAAAATAACTCAGCCTTGGTATATACTGAAACCAGAGAACAGAATATTACACCCTATTTTCTGCCGAGTCTGGTGTGTACTCCACCGAAAATATTCCTGTTGGCGAGTGTGGTCTTTGCTCCGTTTAGCAATGAATTACAGAGAAATCCTCAGCCTTGTTCTTGCCATGGCTGAAACACAAAACATGCTCATAAAGCCCAAAAATCTAACTTCTTACAACAAACTTAAATCTTTCTGACCAGAGAGCAGCGCCTCTACTCTCTGCATCTCCTGTCACACTCACCTTAGGTTTAACCCCTTAGCATTTTATTGCTCTTAATTATCCCAGTGGATTATTTTATACATGAAAAATTATACAAGACATTTCTGCACACATATATTTTTTTGTTGTATTTTGTTTATTTTTATTTATATACATATTCATTTATTACCATTTTGCACAGATTACTTTTTTACAAGATGACCATCGGTGGGAAATGGGAATTAGTTGCCTCTTTGATTCATTTTCTCCTTACCAAGCATAATAGCTATGTAATGGGAGGTATGCCATGCACTTTCTATTTTTGGATGATAGATTGAATAGTCTGTGAGATCTCCAAAGCTTTGAGAAATGGTTATATAACTTAACCCTGCTTTACACTTCTGCACATCTCTTATCTTTCTGCTGTTTATCCATTAATAGTTCTCTAACTAGTCTGTGAAGCCTTCACAGAACTTTTTTATTCTTATTGCGGGTTATCAAAGTGTAAGGCCTGAGTGGGAAAAATACACTTCACATTAGCATCTTAATAGGGGTGTGAAGAATGTTGACATCTACTGTTACCTTGTGTTAATCTCTCCTATAATATCCCAATATAATAGATGGACTATTTAAATTATGTGAGAATACTCTAAAGGGTGTGAATAATTTAGAGCATAAAATACAAATTAATCACTCCCAACAAATACCAACTTCTCTATTAACCGTTAGATTTGTTATAGCTGAGTGAAGAAACTACTTAATGAACCAGTTAATTCTGCATCGTGACAAGATTGTGTGCACCTTGATGGAAGCGTAGCACTCATTCCTCAACAGATGACTCAGATCAGAAAAGATGGAGGTTTTTTTTCATTTTTTTCCCTCGCAAGTTTCACTCCATTATCGTCCAGAAGTGTCTTGCATTCTGACCAAGAAAATCCTGCATCACTTGGAAAATAAATCATTTTCTTCATTTGAATTGTGACCGAGAGCTTCTGTGCGGTTGCAACAGATGAGTTCCCTGTGGGAACCTAATTTAATACTCGCACTGTTCATGTGGTTTCCTATGAAACTGGCTAGATTTAGATGTGGTTCCTCTGTTTTAATGCATCAATTATTTATTTCCTATATGTTTCATTACTCCCTCACTTTTCTTTTGCAACTGCTACAGTTCCAGTTTGCTGCATTCTGACCCTCATGCTTTAACTGCTTTTAAGTGTCTTTCCTTTTTATCAAACTGCACCATTTTTCCCATCACCGATGTGCCCTCTGTATATCTTTTATCTATATATTTCTTTTCCCACTCTGATAGCTCCACCCACCATCTTTCCCCATTCATCTCAGTCATTCCTTAAGCAGCTTGGATTTTTAAACTCTAGGCTGTGGCAGTAGCACTCTGCCCATCTGTCACGGCAGAGAGTTGCCATAAAATGGCCAACTCCTCAGCATTGCTGTGTGATCCTCTTATATGCTATGAGCATTGCACTCACCCGTCTCCCTCTGGGAGGAGTGAAAAAAAAAAAAAAAAACTCTCCTCTCCCTGTAAGGCAAAGAAAGAGTGTCAGATTTAGACTGAGCATTGAGGGGACGGGTTCTCACATCCTCTAAGGCTCATGCTGGAGGGCACAGCTTAAGGGGACCGGGCAGTTTAAAGGGAGCAGGAATTATAGGTGACGCTTTGGGTTTGAGGTAAACAGGAAGTGGCCCTTTGCGGCGGCAGCATATTTAATTTGAGCTAGCTGAGTGAACCCATTGTTTAATGCTGTTTCATATCATGGATGTATATGAAGGCACTCAAAATCTTATTATAATGCAAAAGATGAGCATTGCACTCACCCTGTTACATTGTAACAGGACTGTTACTTAAAATGTAAAAGGAAGAATTCTCAACCAGTAAGTCCAGCAAAGATAACAAAATGAAGACAGAAGACAACAAGAGTGACATTTGCACATTAAAAGTCATACAATCAGCAGATTTCTCTCTTTTTCAGCAAAAGCAGCCAAATATCTAATCTGAATTATTACTATCAAGGACATATTTACTCTAGATCAATAGTACTGGATGCTTTTGACCTTTACATTACTTGAATTTTAGGTAGAATTTTATCATTCAGTTTACCCTGGTGATGCACTCTTCATATGTTGGCTGCTGCATTATTTATAATGCTGGTCTTGCTGGGAGATGTCTGCAGCTGATGTGTAATCTAGTGAGGATCGATGCCTGACAGCTGAAGTTGGGGCAGGAGAAACACGCTCTATCTAACCTCAGATGTCCGATGGGAAATACAGTGGAGACATTTTGAAAGTGCTGATCAAATTTGTTGGTGCCTTAATCAAAATGTCAGCTTATCCTTCCGTCTTCCTCCTCTTTGTGCTTCCTTGCCTCATTCTAATTCCAGTCATAAAATTAAGCATAGTGTTTTAGAGAACTCATGTAAGCCATGCCATAATCATAACTTTACATTTTCATATGTGACAAACCTTCAAGTTTATTTGCAGGAAAGAAAAAAAACGTCATGTGCTCTACAACTAATATTGTTGTAAAGTATCTTGATCACTCAGTACAGTTAGACCAAATTATCCAGGTTTGTCAATTTGGAATGTTGAAACCACAGCACAGTGTAACCCTTTCTTACCCTGCTGTTTGGTTTATGGTTAGCTTTTTCCTTAATGCTGCCTTTTGATGCAAAAGATTGGATTAGAAAGCAAGGGTTTTTTTTGTTTTTAAACCAATTTTCTGTCTTAAAAGCTTGTAATGTTTCCTGCCATATCCTTCTCAGCACTTGTTGGCAAAGAACTTGTGCTCTTTGCTACAGGCCACACCACAGTGAAGCCATAATCCCTGCAGTTGCCTGATCAGGCTCAATTCCAAACACATTTCAGATTGTCTAACCCTAACATGGAGCTACTGAAGTGAGGGAAACCAGAGAAAGCACTGCCAGAAGGTGCAGAATCTGTTAAGCAGTACTTACTTGGCCTGAGGATATTAAAGATCATATTTGCCTCCCAAGATAAATCTAGCTCAGCATTCCCTAATTAATTAATTTGTTTGAACCTTTTGTCTTTTGTTGCTTTGATAAATCTGATGTTTTATGTAATCACACACACACACGCACACACACACAAAAAAAATACAGATTCCAAAGCTGACTTTTATATACTCACGCAAGCAAATGCAAAGGAGACATAAGGTCATCATGGCGGACATTATAGCTGAAGCTACCAAGATGTGTTAACAAATCTGGTAAAATCCAGATTGGGGAAAACACATGAGATGACTGCATCGTTATAAGATATGTTTACTCCACCTGTCAGGTTATTGAGAAGATGTACCAAGAGCAATTTTGAACAAAAATAAAATAGAAGTGTTTAAATGTAGGTGCAATGCAGAAACGCCAAAGGCTGACATGGTGTCTCTGGAGGGCCATGACAGGAGGAACAACAGCTGATTCCTAAATCTATCACAGCGTGGCGGGTGATTTTTGCCAGTAAATAACCAATAGGGGCCAAGAACACAGCCCATCTGGACTCACTATCCCAAGCCTCTGTGTTTTTTTGCCAAAGACTGGAGATATATGATTCTGGGCTAAAACTTGAGCAAAACATTTCCTGCCCAAATTCACAAAAAACATTGATTTTGATGCACTTTGGTTGCATCTTTATATTTCACCAACAGTGTGAAAGTTTTTGACTTATTATCTGACTGGTTCAAACATGATGCAGCTGATGCTCAGGTTATAAAATCATGAAACTGTGATATATTGTTGTCCTGTTTCAAGATGCAATTATGACTGGCAGATGGGTAAATATGTTTGCTATGAACAGACTTGAGCTTCCAGTCTAACAGGTTAATGGCTATCTGTGATGGCCCAGCAGTCATTTTAAATCTGGTAGGACATTTTTTAGTTGCAATAAGCTGAGACTAAGACTAGTTTATGAGACTAAATCAAAACAACACTGCTCAGTTTTCCACAAAAGATGGGGACAGAAAAATTAAGTGACAAATGGAGCCTCACTGGAGGAAAGCTTTTGTGGGCCAAATGAAAAATACAAAAGAAATAGCTCAAGATAAATTGATGAGACGCCTAACTCTTAACCCGTGATCTCATTGTGTCACCTATTGGTGAAGCGGGATGTGTCTTTTGACCTTTGATTCTGAACATTTTGCTCCTCTGCTCAGCAGGCAGAGATTCTCAGCACCTCAAAGGTTGTCTCTGCAGGGAGGCACTGGCTGTTTTCATTTTGGCACAGGTGCTGAAGATTTAGTAGTTCTCCTATTTGGAATTCAATACCAAATTGTATTAGCAATCCAACTCAGTATCTTGGTAAAAAGAAAAATGCTCCAGTGAATAAAAACCATTCAACTGAATTTTTAACTAGAGGGTTCGACTATACCTTCGACTCGACTGGGCGCAGTTCTTGGTTGGTGTGTTGCAGTTTGTCAGAGGTGCATCATGGTGTCTGTCTCCTTTTTCTTTCAATTTCTTTCTGTCTCTCTTCATCACTTGAATTCCATAGACTTGACTCTCAAAAACCCAGAATACAGAGAATTAGATTGCCATTTAGAGTAATGCAATATTTTCTAATCATGTCTTCACTTTTCCAGTGGAATGATAATTTATACCATGCAAGATAACAATAATTTTGGAACAATTTAAACTTTAAAGTTCTGAAACATGTAATGAAATACTAAGGTACCATATCTTAGTCTAAATGTTTTAAGCTTTAGTGAACAATTTGGACAATGTCAAAAGTATATTACGTATAGATAAGATACAATTTTGCCTAGTCTCCTAGACTGAACACATTTTTTGAAAGTCTTGGTCAGAAAAGTATAGTTTTTACATCTCTGCATTAAGTTTAAAGTCAAATAAAATAGTCTCATATTTACTAAATTCTTTGCCTCTTGAAATAAAAACTATCTAAATATTTTTCTGGCAACTTCATTGCATCTGCTTTGTTTCTATTTTGGAAAGAAGTATGCTACTACAGGTAGATGTTATTACCATCTGCTAGAATTGATAGTCACATTTACGTCTGTTTTTATTTTGTGCAGTTTGCTTTGTGAATCTCGTGCAGAAATTATCCAAATAGTAGATGCAAAACATGAAACCATGAATGTGTCATAACATTCCTCTTTTTAATGCATAATCAATTCTTAGTCCAAACAAGCAACATTTTTATTTAGACATCACCCAAAGTCATTGTAATAAAAAAGTGTAATATTTTATCAAAATCTTGTGGAGGAGAAATAATAAAAAAAGAAGAAAGAAGTGCATAGCAACTGAATCTAAATGTCATAAACGGCATACACCATCGCTCCATTGAATTTCACATTTCAAAATATGTGCTTTGCAGAGTATGTGCTTTGTAGTGCAATGATGCAAAATTCACTGGGATGGCACATTTTGGGTTTTGCTTGATTCTTTGTGTTACAGCAGCTATTCAAGCGTTGCCACTGATTCCTAACCTTCATATCTTTTGCTTTCCTTTTTCAGTGTTTCTGTAGAGGTGAAAGGTAACTAACCATATCTTGTCTTACATTTGGGGGCTCTCCTTTACAATACTGCGTCTCCCTCCACTCCTCATTCTTCGGTGCTCCTCATCCTTTCTCACTTCTAACTGAATTCCTTACATATTTTCTCCCTTCTGCCTGCCATGCTTGGGTAGCCACACATGTTCCCGGGGGGTGGTCCATCAGCCCGCGTTGCCCAGCACTGGCTGCTTTTCAGTGCCAGGACTCCACTGAATTGGAGTTCAGGTATCATCTGTTTGCACTTCAAAGCCAGAGTGTGATAGACCAAGTTGAAAAGCAGAAGGAGTCACAGGAATTATTAGGAAAAAAAGATTTTATTCGAAACGAAGAGTTATATTTGCAAAATGAAGTTAATCTCATTAGAGGTCAAAGAAAAAAAACTGAACTCAGGCACTTGGACTCCACAAACGATACATAACTGAGCTAACAAAAAAAATGACACACAAGGATGTATGGCGTGATCATACCATGACAACACAATGGGTGCAACTAAGCACAATACAACCACTAGCTACTGCTTTGTGCAGCTAAGTTTGTTGGTAAATTAAACACAAAGGGGGAAACACAAACATATTAAATGTCATCTTTAATTTTCTTACAACTAAAATAGAAAAAAAGAAAATTTTTTCGGTTAGATATACTGTGGTGATCTACCAGCTGGTGCAACAGGCCCACCAGGAGTGAAAACGTCACAGGGTTGCCAACGTTTAGCTGTGTTAAAGCTTTTCTTTGCTGTGGTGCAGACATGGGGGAAAGTCTTCATCAAACGCTGCCTTCCTTAAACCTTTTCTGGTGCTTTGCACTCTGCCCACAATGCTTATAGTATCATGCTGTGCTCAGCTTCCCTTGACCTACTAAATCCATACAACCAGCACTAATGCAGATGTGAAGGACTCAGATTGGGCTGGACAAGACTAACTTGAGATATCAGTCTTTTAAAAAACCGTAACTGTAATTTGTTCAGCTTATTTTTTAAGAAAATGTTATGCATTTTTATTTAAAAAATATTAGAAATGTGTAAAATATGAGCTAGTTCTAAGTGTATGGTAAAGCTTACCAAAAATTGTTTACATTTGTCTTTTCATGTAGCTTCCTGAACTTCATTGCCTCTTCTCTTTTTATGATTTGTTAAGAATGAAATGTTTAACAAGGTCCAAAATTGCTTAATTGCATACTTCTATTGAACCTGTCCACCATTTTGGTATTATTTAATTCTATACATTTCTCTGCATCTGTCTAAGAACTATGGCAATAAACAAATATCTTGTAGATATTGGAAATGATCCAAAAGCTTATTTTCCTTTTGGGTTCTTTTCTCCTTTCTTGCCATCCTGGGTAGGATATTTCATGCATGATAAGCAAGAGCAAATTATATTATGTTTTCATATCATCAGTTTCTGCCATGTGCTTGGATCATAATGACGGATAACTCCTTAGAAATGCAAGATCACTCCCCGCTTGCCTGTTATCCAAGCTAAGGGATTTTATAACAAATTCATCTGCGGGTGTCACTTTGTTGGCACTGATTGGGCCTAACGGGTTTTTTGGGGAAGATAGAGGTTTGTTTAGAAAAATTGCAAATCCAGGCTGACAGTTTGTTTAGTGCTGGCTGAGAGAGGCTGTAGAACAGCTTCCTTTGGGAAAATGGAACTTGGGGGGTTGATTTTATTTGCATTCATTCTGTTTTTGGAGTCTTAAAATTTCTAATTTCTTACATTAAATTTTACCTTGGATAAATCATATTACGATGAAACATTTCACGTTCCAGCCCTCCCCAAAACTCTCCGCTGCTTTTCACCTTACTTGATATGCATTGCTTGACTCAATTAGGAGCGTAACCCATTTACCACAAAGTCCGCCTCTCTGCTTATCAGTGGACATTAAAACACTCACCTTCACAGGTCAATAAAGATTTTAAAGCCCATAAGAACGTTGGAAGCTGATCTCAGCAGTTTAACCTCTCACATACATTCGACCACGTGCAAATACACTGGTATTAAAACAACAAAGACGTATGCATTGAGACAACTGCATGTTTGCTTGCTTTTATCCCCCATCAGCTTCTGTCATCATAACCCAGAGAAAATCCTAATTGCAAAATCAAGCTTGTCATTAATTTAGTGCTTGGAGCCAATGAAATGTTCAATTCGTGACTCTGATGACTTCTTATCTGCAATGCAGTAAATGACGGCAGATTTGATTTAAAGACACAGGGTACTGAAAATTTAGATTAACTCCCCTATTCACTGACACGCTGTGAAAAATATGACATGTCTCCCTCGCATTCAGATATCTTCATAATTCAGTTAAACACTTTTGCAATGTGTCTCTTATTTTACAGTTTCATCAGTAAAATTACTGAAGCTGATTAATGTTCTCCCATTTTTGAGAAAGAAGGAAATCTTTTGATGTTCTAAAAGTTTTCTTTAATATTCTTTTTGATGAACTACAGTTATAATCTTGAGATTAATGCTGGTGTACATTTCTCATGTTTCTTCACAATGCCAAATACTAGCCATAGCAAGAAAAAGGGCTTGTGATTGTTTTTAACAGTTCTTACTCAATTAATTCTCTTATGCACTGAAATATACCCAACATATCTTGCATAAACATTATGTGCAAAAAAAATTGAAATCTCTCTAGTTTGAATCTATAACAATGTAAAGGCAAGTTCAGTTGATTAAAGATTAGCTTGTGGGTTGAGGTGCAATTTTACAAGGAACTTTTAACTAAATATTTGTGGGTATATTTTCTATGTCGTTGAGGCTCTATGTATAGTTTTCAGACTTTGGTGTTATAGAGACATCATAATAAATTCTGATTTGTGCATTCAGTTCCAAGAATGGTATGAATAATTAATTAGGAACTTTAGTATGTTTTTTCAGATATAGCAATCTGAAAAGGCTGCTACTTTTTGTATTTTTTGTTATGTAATAAAATATAGAGTTGATATATGGCTCTACTTTTTAATGTCATGGTCAAAGTATATTTATTTTTTAACCTAAATCAAAAAGTCATTTCCATCATTGGGTACAAATTTTTTTTGTTATGGAAAAATAAAACCAACTCATCTCAAACTAGTAATATATTCATAGAATTATGGGCTTTGCACCTTTTGTTGTAAAGTGTAACCTAAATTGATAAACATTGAATTTGCTTCAATAGCTCTTTCTAAATACAGAAAACGTAGGTCTGTACCTTAATTTTTAAAATGGACAAAGATTCTGGACAGGGGATTTTTTTTTCTTCATGGACTCTCTTTTCTTTCTTTGAGTGCTCTCCCACAGATTCGATTCCTGTCCAATGGGCCTGACAAGCCCTGAAAAGAGACCCTGCTAATCTCTTCTCAAGTGTCAACTCCCTCCTCTGTTCTTTTTCTGAAAAGATGTTGTTTATCTGACCAAAGCCCTTCGCAGTGCCATTTACGCTGTGGGGTGCTTATCGACCATGAGATAATTCAAAAAGCCCCTTGGTCTGCTTCTTGTTCATTAAAAGTTTCCTCAGACTCATCTTCAAAAGTGCATCCATCTGGAACAAGGAAGAGAAGGGGGGGCGAGGATCGTATGGAGAAGGGATGTAGATGTTATATTTCAGTCTGGGCTCCTGTGTTGTTGTATTAAATTTCTCTTGACATTCTTGTTTAGATCCCTGATTGATTGGGTCTTGGTTTGAGGCTAGTTTCATTTGAAGAGCTTTGTTAGCGCTGATCAAATAACGACTGACAGTCCTTAAGGGGGATCTGTAACCCACACAGGCTGCTAATTTTCAGTGGTATACCTGAACACTTTTATAGTTAAACACAGAGATTTACAAATGTTTACTTGCATCAAGTTCGCTGAAATGAACCACGTTACATTTTGTACCAGTGAACTAAAACATCAAAGTAAACGCAACACCCTGAATTTAACAAGAAGTTCCAGTCCAGTGGTCCATTGAACTTTGAAAGACTTGTTTTTGACAACCTGAAGTTGTAGTTTAATTCTAATCCCAGAGCGCTATTTGTACGTTGCAATAAAATAACCAACGGCAAAGTGTCAGTGTTGACATTGCTTCAAACAAGCACTTCAACTTAGCTCTGAAAATGCTCAAGGACAAAATAAGAGAGGAGACGAGTTGAAAGATTAATGCTTTTCATGTGGCCCAGTGTTTAATTTATCAATAAAGCTGTCAGGCCGCCACTAACCTGGGCGGGTGTGCTCTGGCATTAATCAAAACACCAGCATCAATCTATATTTTCAAAACTGCCGGCCAGCACTCTATGACATTGCCTATATCCTGGTTGTCCCTTTGCCACAGGCTTGACCGGTGATGCCTGTCTTGCTAAACAAGACACTCTAGGGGGGAAGTTTTAGCTCTTCTTGTAAGATTCCAAACAGACAATATCCGAATCAGATGGAAAAATTGAAGCATAGGTGGAAGAACTATTTGCTTTAGTCTGCTGTGTTGTCTGTGCTGTTAGGTAATTATGGACAGTGGTTTAGGCAATCTGTCATGGGAAGGCAACAGGTAGATTGATACCAGCCTAGCCCTTTCCCGTTTTTATCCCCTTGCTTTTAAGATCCTCATGGCGTTATTTGGGAAATAGCAGTGTCCTGTCCACTCATCCATCAAATTGTTGCTTGTTCCCTTGGAAGACCTTTGTGCCATGAGGCTCTGGGGGAACTGAAGCAAATAGTTAGAATGTGTAAAGTGGGAGGTTATAGCGGCATTGTGATCGATGTGCAGCTGAGCCTCAGTGATAGATTTAGGGATCAAATGTAGACAATACAGTACACATTGAGAAGATGATGCTGAGGGATGAGAGTGTGGGCGTAGAGAACTCGAATTCTGACAGACTTCATTATCTGATAACTAGCTGCAATCTGCTTTTCTTAATTACTTGCAATATTGTAACACTGTAAAGACTTCCTTTATCTTATATATGTGGCTTTGGCCTGAGTTTGACAGCCTTTCAGTAAGCTGTAATTGAAAATATGTCCAAGGTGCAGCTTAAAAAGAATAGTTTGCTGTCGCAGTGGTGTCGACAGGGGGACGTAAATTGATGGACAACCTCTAGATAATGTTTGTACGACAGGATAAGCCTCTTGCCTACCAAAGCATTCCTGTGAAAACAATTAGGGCTAAGCAAGTCTGGAAACAAACACAACTTTGACACAGTATTCAATTAACAGAAACTGAATGTAACGTCTACTTTAACTGCCTCCAGACAACTATTTTGGAGTTTTGCAGTCTCCAAGGCAACAGGTTGCAGTAGAGACAAAAGAGCTAGAGAGACACAAGAGGAAAAAGGGCTGATGACTAAACTGCACTTGAAAGCCATCCCATTCGAGGGTTATCAACCAGTCATTTGCAGGTTTTGATTAATAGTCTCATTCAGAATTATTTTCATTAAAAGTTTATTTGCTTAATTTATGCAACGTCCTTCTATTCAGGGTGGTAATTTGCTTATCAAATAATGAAAATTCCAGAAGAGGCTGTTTATTATTTATTTTTGCGAAGTGTGGCTTTGCATTTTTTGATTTTACACCATTCCTGATGTTGTTGTGTTTTTCTTTCAGTATTGCTTGGCTAATGAGCTTCATAGTTATAAGGGGGTATTACCAGATCATAGACAAATCGGTTTATAGATTATGTCTATTTATTTATTCATTGAATTTTTTTTTACTTCTGGAATTTCTTGTCAGAGAATGATTGCACAAAGAAATTGGGTTTACTTTTCCATAAACTGTTGGTGAGAAAAAAAAGATGAAAAATTGTCAGCATGATGAACATTTAATTGATCACAAAATCTGGTGTTACATAAACAAGTATTGGATTTTTTATGTAAAGTTGAAGACAAATTGTTGACTGACAGGACTGCATTGCAGATCAAGTTAAGCTCAGTTTCTACTTGAGTGCTTGCAGGTTTTTTAACAGCAATGTTTTATTCACGGTGCATCATAAACGTATTCCAAATAACATTTTGGAATACGTTTTTTCATATTTCTTTGAACTTTAAATCCTCAAACTTGGATATCTACTATTGGTATCCTATGTAATAAAACCCAAAGTTGCTTATTATTATGAAGTGGAAAGAAAGTATATATGTTTAAGTCTTGCATGCAGTTTTTTATTTTAACTCTCCCTTAATCCAGACTTTTTGCTGCAATTCCTAGTGATGTGTTATGATGATTGTGAACAAGCCAGCGCCATTCAGAATGTCCTGGCTGAAAAGGTATCTCTGCCACATCTTCAAATGAAGATTTTAAAACATTGTAGCGGTATGAATACTTTTTCAAGGCAAAGTGGTGCCTTTACTTTGCTATCCATAAAAAAACCTAACATATCCTTGTCAACCCAGAGTGAAATCAACTCAGAAATCTGGGACAGTCACAACAGACCCCATGTGTCTTGTTAACACTACACTCATTTTCACAGTTTTTGCTGTCCACATGGTGTTCCCTGCTCTGCCAACTCAATGTGATGCATGAGCTCCATAAACTAAACTAATCCCAGACAGAAGCGCTGGCCTAAACTGAGTAGAGCGCTCTCCAATTTTGCACTAATGCTCACAGATAGGGCTGTAGTCTGGATGTTTAATCATCTGACAGAAACTTTGAACTTTATAAAACAACTAAACTGCAATAATAGTGAAACATAAGGACAAATTCGACATGGTGTAATCCTGACAATATGCTACGACTTAAGCAGTTGACATTCCTGTTATTGCATAACCTTTCTTTCAGCAGAAGTTCTTATTAGGGTTTTACTGAAAAAACTGTCCTACAACACTTCAAAAGGTCTTAAATCTTAACTCAAGCACAACAAATGTACTGGCCAAAATGTACCCAAATACTAAGATGAGGTCCTTTAAGCCAGATCACCTGTCAAACCTCTGAGAGCAAAGTGTAACTGGGAGCCTCTTGTGTTTTTATTTAATTATGGTTGAAGTTATTTCCCAGCAGGCATTCTCTTTGCACTTGTCAAACACTCAACAAAATCTGCATTTAGAGTGGATCTCGGTAGTATCTTTGCTGATAACAACGGCCCTTGTTCCAGAATCACAACAGTCCTCCAAATGCTCACCAAATAATTCACACGCTCCCGGTACAGGAAGTGCTTGTGTTGTAAGTGCATTTTCTGTCTCTATGAAAGATGACAGGAAAGTTCAAAGCATGAATTGTATTAGAGGACAGATGACGTGACTTGTGCGCACTGATTTTATTTTTAATCCTTGTGGTGGGTGGCAGAAAAATAAATAATTCTTGAGTTGTGACCAACTCATTAGTTTCTGGAGACATTGTCCAAAGCATGTGATAATGAGGTCTGTATTGCTGCAAATGGCTGAACAATAAATGCATCGCTGTCTCAGAACGTCAAAGCAAATTGCATTTGTCTTGCTGTCATTTTTTTTTGCAGGATTCCCTATATGAGGATGCCACTTACAGCTGGTGACTCAGTTTTCAGATGTCAGTTCCTGGCCAAAATGCTACCATAAATTTGAGTGAATGTCGAACATTATTCTGTCAATTCCTCCCCAGCAAAACTGCCAGAGTTTGTTCCTTCTATAGCATATGAGGCGAGTTAATAATAAATGTTGCATAATTTGAAAACTGTAGGACAGATGTTTATACACACTCATCACTGGTATGAATGTTAATTAAATTTGGGTGTTTTAATGATTTAAAAAAATATTTATACTTTCAGGGAGAACATTGCACAATTTATGACTTAAGATTTTCAAAATCAAGAAATTGATGCCCATGTTTCAATTTATAATTTTCTGTATTGCCTCATGGTCAAACATACATATACACACATACTGATATTTAAATAAATATCTCATACCAAGTTGAGAAAAACTAAAAAACTCTAACGATAAAATGATTCTCACAGAAAATTTTATCATTCTTCTTGTCTGAATCAAGAGAGCTCATTTAATTTAGGTAACTTTCTATAATGTTTTGACATTGTGTGGATAAAAGAAACTTCTAAAATAAATTGAACCTTGTGCACTCAGTTCTTGTTCTTAACAATCACTGAAGCATTATGTTGCATATTTGTTTCACTCCAAAACAATCAAAATGACTACATTAATAATATCAATACCAATAGAAAATGTATGTAAAGTTTGGACAAACTGCGGATGATGTGAAAGAGCTAATAAAAAGGTATTTGTTGCTTTCAAAGCATGAGAAAGTTGAGTGATTAAGGATGTGATACATTGAAGACCTACCTTGTAGCCTGATTTCCACTTATGTTAATGAGAACCGCACATACACTTGTATGTTAGCAGCCATTTTGTAGCACCTCACTTAGAGCCTGATTATGTAAATGAATCACGATCTACAATGAAATTAGAGCTCCATGTTATTTTAGATCTCCTAATCAATAAAGGAGACATTTTCATTCAGGACACAGTCTAACCCAGCCATGCGAAACAAAGTCCCTTCCTCATATTTTCAGCTCCCTTATGAACTTTCCACTGTAAAATGGTTGTCATTCATTTTTATTAACTGCTATAAATGAGGTAGACATCTGCTGTATTAAATATGTAATTATCAGAATACATAAATATGTAATTTATGCAACCTGCATAATTGATGTGCGCTAATGCACAGTGTTAAAGGAATAAACTTCCACTTAGCAGGAACGTGCCACAGGAACAATAGGTGGGCTCTTTGCTGATAATTGAACACGCTGACAATTCTCAGGCCTGTGAAAATGTTAATCACACAAGATGGATCCTTCATCAGCTGGCTCATCCATAAAAAGCACCATTCACATCTGTGAAGTACAGAGAAATGGGAGCAGAGTGGGAGACTAAGATGCATTCCCATGGTAAGAAGAAGTGAGGAATTGCCCCCAACTCTTCTCAGCTCAGCAGAGAAATATGACCTCAAATTCACTCAGAGGAAGTGAATGACAAAATCAGACACACACCACAGGAGAAACCTAATTATGTTACAGTCATCATTATGGTGATTAAAATGTTGGCTAATGCATGATGCATGGCACGGCAACCAATAGATAGCCAGTTCATATACATGAGATATGTCCCTGTATCAAAATGCAATAGAGCCACAGGGTCTCTCCAGCTCTCAATATATCACGACTTGCATTAAACTAATATCATTCCATTGACATGATAGTTTTGCTGATAAGCATTTCTGAGGCTTTTGCAGAAATCTGTAAGGCACTTTAGGTTGAAAATATATTCATGCCTGGAAAATATCGTCATTGAAAGAGGAGGGTGTGCACAAAACAGAGCAAGGTGAGCATGTATTTTAGGGCTTTTGTAAACGAATATTTTAGTAATCGAGTAATATCAAAATCAGTCCAATTTTTCAAATTTGAGCTAACAATAACTTTTCTTTACTTAACTTTCGTCAACAACTCAGGCGGAACTGAGAGCTCTGCGCAACGCAAGTAATAACCCGGCCGGAACATGGTGCGCTAAATAATAAAATATAGTTATATTTTATTAATGAAGCTTCGAGGCAGATACATTTTCCTTGAGGAATTTTAATAATCGAGGTACTCGAATCACTCGAGGAATCGTTTCAGCCCTAATATATTTATAGGATATTCAGTGGAGGTCAAAACTATTCATACCACTGGCAATATAGATGGAAAAACTATTGTATTTTATCCATCAAGTTTGTTTCAGTTAAGAAATGAGACAATGTAAAAGGGATGTTAATTTTGAAGAAATGTCTGTATCTAAAATATAAAGTATCTGTTTTTTATACATTTAAAAAAATATGTCAAAATGATTCTGTGCTTAATCATCAGTGGGAATAATTTTATTGAGATTACAACAATTAACCCCTTGACTGGCGGTATCCCATCCATGGGACAAATCTAGTTTGTTTGAATACTCTGTCTTTTTCGCCGCCAGTTAAGCGGTTAAACCCTTCTTAAAAAATCTGGTGCAGCTTTTTGCATGATTTAACATGCATTTTGAGCATGTTAGGATTATTGTGGTACAAAAACGTTTCTTTTGCATTCCTTGTTCATGTGTGTGATTTTATACTTCATGTTCGAAATAAATAAAACATTTCCACTGGAACATTTTGACGATTTATCTTTGGTAATGTCAAAGCTACCTTGCATCATCCCTCATAACATTCAAACTGGGACTCTGGCCGGCTCTCTTAAAAACATAAACATTACTTCCAGTCAGTATGAACGCATTAATCAGATTAAAATATTACTATGCTGCCTGAGCGGGTGTTTAAAGCCTAGCTGGTACAACCCTTCCTGGTCATTCTTTGATGGGTGTGAGGAATCTGAGTTAGATAAAAGTCCTGCCAATGGTTAAACCTGGCTTCATCTATTGTCTGAACGCACAATTGAAGCCAGGTACACTAAATGAAAAGGCACACTTTCTTTTTTTCTCCATGTCTGAAAGTAAGTCAAACTTCTCTTGTTTTGGGGTCAGAGTTACCAAAAACAGTTCTATTTGGTAAATGCCATAGCAATTAAATTAAGAATTCAGAGATTTATTTATTAATGTCTACAAAATGATACGTTTACATACATGGTAGAATTGTCTTTGAACTTCCTGAATGGGTCAAATGCTATAGGTCTCCTTCCACAAGGAGCACAAGAGCTTAGCCTATTTCCCCTGACAGGATGAATGTAACTCAGACATGTTTGTATGCTGCCTCACTGACACACATTCATTCAGATTTATCCACAGATTTTCTAGTATGTTGAGATCAAGATTCTGTGATGCCCATGTCAAAACATTCGTTTTACTGTCCTTAAGCCACTTTATAACCACTTTGGCTGTATGCTTAGGGACACTGTTCATTTTTAAATACCCATTTGAATCTCAGCTGGCTTATTTCTTTAAGTGATGCTTCAATATTTCCACATGATTTTCTTTCTTCCTGATGATGTCTATTTTATGAAGTGCACCAGGTCCTCCTGCTGCAGAAGAAATGCCCCACAATATGATGCCAGCTCCGCCATACTTCACAGTTGAGATTGTGATCATTTAGAAGATAGAAATGCATTTGGTAATTCTAATTGACTCAAAATAAGAGAAGATTGGTCTGATTTAACTTAAGACATTGAGGGAAAAAATGTGTGTGGGTGTGTGTGTGTGTCTCTATATACATGTCTGTATGTATGTAAACTTCTGGCTTCAACTGTATGTGAGCCTTGGCACAAACTTTGAGGTGCAATTTCCTGTGCTGACTTCAAAAACACATTGTCCTGTGAAGAATCTACATCTTAGCCCATACCTCGCACATATACACAGAGCTCATTGTCTTCATCAGAGTAGGCAGTCATGGGGCCACTGAGCTGTGGCACGTCGGACCGCATTAACTAAAATTCCCTGTGTATCCCCCAGGCTCTACTACGTTGGGAGTGTGCGGTGTCGTCTGAGGACTGTCTGCAAGCTACCCTCATTTTTCATCTTCCGTTCTCACTTTTTCACTCCCCTCACCCTCCTCTCTTTTTCTTTTTCCTCCCTCTTCCTCTCTGTGACCTCTCAGCCTGTCTCTCTTGCTAAATTTGGCATACATCCCATCAAAGTACACCCTCTGTATATGTTTTTTCTTTGGCTTATTGTCCTTTCCTTTCACCTTGCAGTACTTTTCCCCCTTCCTTGCCTGACCCTCCACGGGAAACTGACGTTGAGATTTTTGTATAGGTTCTATTGCACTAAATAATTAAAATTCTCTTTGAAACAAACAGCTACACACACAAGACCCTGTCTCCCCACTGCATCCCCTCCCCCAATTATCTCTACATCTTAATTAGGCCCTCATATCATGCAGAGACCCTCCCTGGTGACAGTGGGTGAGTCTGTGACTCTGTGCATGTTTTCAGCAATAGCTTCCCTGGTCTAATTCTGCTGTAGTTGTCCTTACTTGCCATGGGATGTTCTGTCAGGCTGACTAATTACCAGCTGGTATGTGTGTATATATGTGTGCGTAAGTGTATTCTTCTGTAAATGACTGCATTTTTTGTGCGAAAGAGCACAGAGTATCTACTCTGTGTTAGCGATCTCTTGCTGTAACTTGGGACATTAATATTGATCACTGTTCTGTCAACACACCCAATCAAGTGGTGTGGTGCTGATTTATTGTGATGCTAATTTGATTTTAGGCTCACTGGCCTCTCCCTTCACTCTTCTTTCACCTTCAAGAGAATTGGATAAGGCTATTTTAGCAGGTCTAGGTACAGTATAAAACTTCAGCGTGTGGTTTGCATAGAAAGCACTTTGGAATTAAAAGTCAACTGCGACTGACATTCTATTATTAAACTTTACCACATTAACAGGTGCTGAAATGTAATGAATAAAGTTCTGATGTTTAAAGCACTGTGTTAATTCTGCTGCACTCGGTTAACAGGAAGGAATGAAGACTTGTATGCCAAGATATTTCTGGGGACAGTAATGACACACCCATTAAAACAACTTCTGTTTTCATTTTTGTAAGTTCCCTTTTAGTCAATCAAAAAATCAAAGTAGATGGAGACAAGCAATGTAAAACACATCAGGATATCAGATCCTTCCTTTTCTAATCACATCTTTATGTATACCAGCTTGCTGTTACAGATGTCAGGTTTTCATAACCTAAGAAATTACCATAGTAGATTTTAAAACTTACATTGCCAAAAGGTCTTATTATTGATGTGGGTGGCTGTGGCTCACTGTGAGGGTCATTGTCCTGTAATCAAAAAATTAATGGTTCAATCCCAGCATCCTTCTCTGCCACATGTCCATATGCCCTTGGGCAAGGCCCTTACTGAAGTAAATTAACTTTTCAATAAAATTCTAATGTACTGAGTTGTACATTTATATGCATAGTACACATACTCCCGTATCTTTCTTTACGTAAACACCTTTTTTCATTGTTTTTCTGTTTTCGCTTCAATGGTACCAGACCAATATCACATTAAAGGTAGACACACTACCATGCCAATTCTTGAGAGCCGCTGTATATGATGTGTGAGACCCTGCCTTCATTTGAATAATTACTTTTCGTCTAGCCTAGCTGAGCAGAGCACCCAAGTTTAATCTTTTCCCTCGTTTTGTAAGAGGGATTATTTAAATAACATAACTTTTTTTTTTTTTTACCCTTTTCTACCGAGGACAATGTTGTGACAAACAGGACATTCTTTTTGGTGGTCTCTATTATACAGCATGAAGACTTAAGGTCTTGTGATTTAAAAAAATTTAATTTTGAAACTGGATTATAACTTCTTAAAATTTTTGAGTCTTATAGTTACATTTGTTCTTTTTTGGCATCTTAGATGTGTGTATGCTTAAAGTTTTATTAAAGCTTTATAATCTGTGTTTTGTTAGCCCTTACTCAACTCATTTGACTACACACAGTTCATTTTGAACAGTGACTGCACATGTGCAACTCATTTTGAGTAAACTTTGATTTTAACAGCCCTCTGGGCCACTTGTTATCCTATGCGCAGACAAGTATTTGCACATTTTTGTTTCTTGATCCTAGCAATGAGACTAATGTGAAACATGGATACAAATGAAGAAATTAGTGATTTAAGTCTTTCTTTAGGTCTACATAGATAATGTAACCAATATTGATTGGCAGCCTTTGTTGCTTATGTTTTGTGACTTTTTTTCATTAGATTCCTCCAGCACCAGCATCTGTTGAAAACTCTTGAATTTTGAAGATATTCCTTTATCTCTCAGATGCATCATTGGTTCTTGCATCTTGTGACTTCAGTTAAAAGTATTTAGTCAACGACTTGTAAGATATTAACTTAAGTTCACAACTGTCTACATTTGTAATCTGTGCCATTTTAATCATGCTACTATTGCTGTTATTGGATAAAAGTGTTAGTGATGAGGGTCCAATATAGAAGGCATCTTTCAGGGTCCCTGCTTCTTCTCTCCATCACATAGTATCTCTCTTAATCTTTCCTCCACTCTCTTTGACAGCCTTCCAGTGATTTGATGGGTATAGCTGACAGATGACAGTCTCATTTCCATTCAGGCATGGTTTCTTGCTATCTAGGGGCTAAGCCATGCAATAGCTATAAGTGTCACATTAGATCTCAGCCAGGAAGATGGGAATGGCAGAGTGACAGGGAAGCCAGCCGCAACCACCATTATCTGTGCCTTTGCGGGTGACACCCACAGATAGAAATGTGCAGCTGTAGTGTGTCTGTGGAGAAGCTAATACATGTTTTGTTAGCCATGATCTTTACAATGTCCCAGAGCAATCTCCTGCTTGACACTGACTGATTCCTTCCCATGTTTTGAGTTATGCTTGTTCCACATGTGACAGCACAGTCTATGACGACAGTGGTGACCTCAGCAATGATGATGGTTATAAAAATACTGATTGATTATGACTATAGCTAAAGTTGTCATTATGGGTCTGATGAATGGCAGCAATAATATTAGGCCATGTGGAGATTGGTGATAGAACATAATAATTGTAATAGATGTGTCTGAAAAATGTCCAGATAATCAGAGAAATTTTAAATAAAATGAATGTTCGGTTCAAGTCCTTTACATTAGCAGTTGAATGTGCATTTGAGCACCAAGGTGCCAAGACGTTGAATGAATACTTTCATACCATTGTTGGCTTCTTGCTCAATAGTAATTAAATTCACCATCCAAGTGAAGAAATGTAAGAATTGCCATAATTATTCCAGCCTGTACACATGGAAATGTTCCTCTTTCAAATACAGCAAATGCGGAGGTTCAGATCTTTAATAGGTTTTGTTATTGTTGGGTGAAAATAGCACGGTAGCCTTATTGTTCCGCACCCATACACTCAACAGCCTAAAGTTCCTGCTGTTCCCCAAATTAACCAAGCCAGAAGAACAATAGCAGCACCTAGAAAAGGGCATCAAAAGCTTTACGTAGCAGTTGAAGACAATTACTTTGAGAAGAATGCCCTCCTCTGCATTTAGCTAATGAGATTTTTGTCAGGTGAGAGAACGGAAAAAGTAAAGAGGAAAAAAAAAAAATCCTAGTCCAATTGCTGTGACCCAGCGGAGATTTGGGAGCTTTTTCTATAGTGTGTGAGGGGTTGTTTGAATGGAGCAGTGGCAGAAAAGGGGAAAATGAATTATTGATTGTAATTACACAGGCCTACGACTCTCTGCTCTCTGTGTGACAAGCCTCTTTTCAGTCCTGTCCTGGTAGACCCTGTTTATGGGCGAGGCTAGGACATTAATGCTGTCTGTTGTTCAGGAATGTTAAGTGACGGAAGTTGTTAAAATTGATTTTTTTGTTAGTATTTAAATAGTCCAATGGTTAATGACTTTTAAGGTTAACTTTCAAAGGTTATCTTTTTGTTTTAAATATTTGATTATGGCGCTTCAATGAATAAACCACAGTTTTACAAAAGGCCAAGAGAAAAAATAAATCACTTAGACATAGATTAAAACTTTTTCATTTGTATGGTAGTTTAATTCCAATGTCGAGCAAAATGGGTCAAAATTGCCACATGGGCCAAAATCATGTGTGTGTGTGTATATATATATATATATATATATATATATATATATATATATATATATATCTCAGAGAAAACAACTAAAATTGGGCTAAGAACTGTGCAATGCATTGTTAAAAACTGGAAGGAAATTAGACAACTATTGTCTTAAAAGCAGAAATGTGGTTGGAAAAATATTCTGAATAATAAAGACCAATAAAATAACAGCAGTACCACACAGGCTTATATTCCATTGTAAAAGTTAGAGCACTTCCACTCTCACAATGCGAAACTAAATCAAGGGAACAAACTGAACATCTAGGCATGTAGCCATAAGAAAATCACTAAGCAGTGAGCCTAACTGGAGAAAAAGGTTTCAGTTTGCATAAAGATTGGACCCGGGACTCATTAGACCACAAGACCTTCTTCCATTGATCCTTATTTACCATGCGTCAGAGTGATGGGCTTCAGGATAAGAAGAGATAAAGTAATGCACCCTTCATGGCTAGTGCCTATTGTACAGGAAGGAAGAAACAAAGAGAGATAAAAGGAGGGTGAATTACCAGTGTTTGACGTTAGGTTGCTTTTAATATCTAAAATACAGACCCGGAAATATAGAACTGTGTATCATCATCAGAGGGTTTAAAATTGAGCCTTGTGGGACACTGTAGTTTAGGTAATAACGTTCTGTGATGATGTGGATCTGCTGGCATCTGACTGCTCTCTGAGGGTTACGGGCCAGTATCTGCATCAAGTGAAGAAATTCTATTATCTTTGTGATACAAGTAATGAGCAAAATATGGATACAAGTATTGGGACATTGTCTTCTGCAATGTGTGTGTTTCTCTGTTGTGTCAAGGTGAAGAAACACTTAAACCCAAAAGCTCTTTAAATTCTAGATTTACTGGTTCATCAACATTCTCATGATAATGAGATATAGGTAATGACCAAAACAACAACAACATCATCTTGGATATAAACAGCTGAAATGAGCTGCATCTGTTGGATAGCTAAACTCAGCCTTAAAAACAGGTTGAAGAGCTCTGTCATGCAGGAGGAGCTTTTGATATTTTGGATATTTAAAACATAGATATGGATAGTAATGGACAAGCAAGCATCTTTAACATGTCAAAATATTCAGACTTTAGCTTTATCCATGCCATTTGTTTGCCAAAGTTGGTAAATTACCCCCTGCTATTATTACAGATGTTTTTATAATCCTTGCTTGATTACCTCTATCTGAGTTCATATCTAATCTCAGAGGTTTTGTCCTCGCATAACATATTAGTGTACTTGTAAAGCCGTTTTGAATGCAAAACCTTCTAAAAAATCCTCCAGCAAACTAGTGCAAATCTGGGGTTGTTTTACGCAGTTATCCCCAGGCTGGTTCAACAAATAAAAAATTTAAATGTACGCCACAGGTTTCCATTTTTGATTTCTCTCTTTGGTACATAAAATCTTTACAAGCTTCCTTTTGTCTCTGTTAATAAAGGAAGCGATTGCAAAGCAGCTTTCATGAATGTTTTGTTTTTATGTTTTTATGTTGCACGTTTTTGAAATGTGTTTAATTTGAATAGTTTTTTCTGCTAACCTTTCAAGAAAATGGTCCATGTCTCTGCCTGATTTTTCAGCATGTGTTCACACTGGTGTTGCTTGATTAAGATAGAAGCACTGAATGAGCATGGCACTAATAGAAACAGGATACACTCGTTAAGACTACTACTAACATGTGGTGCAGTTTCTTGAGACATAAAAGTCAGATGTGTGTTTTTTTTATACACACAGTTTCTTGTGTACACAACCTTCACCTTTACAATCCCTGTCATGGTTTGGCCGTATCAGTGCACTCTGCTAGGTCTTCTGTGAATGCAAAATAGCTGAATGCTTGGAATAGTCATCTACTGTGCTGTGATAACAGAAAAGACAGCTTTACTCCGTCTATTCATCAGAACATAATAGAGCTCTCACTGCTGAGGTCTTGTTGGATGTGTTTTGAATGGGGGTGGTAATATTTTACCAGACATCCCGAATTATCCACACTAAATAAATAATTTGCTCCTGATAATATTTCCTGCCACAGAGAACAGTGTTTCAGAGCAAATTGCTAACAAAAGCAAACTACTGATATTTTGTTGAAGAGCTACCTGGGTTTTTGTTTAGCACAAAATTTTCAACTCATTTTCTACCTGTAGAAAAACTGCTACTTCAGATTACCTTTATAAAAACTTAAAGTGGGTGTATTCTGTATTTTCCAGGCAGATAGTGTCATTTTATAGTACAATCAAGTAACATTTGCCTTCAGTTATTATAGCAGAGCTTTGATGTTGCCTTGATACGTTATTTTAAATAGAGCTCCTAAAATGACATTGTGGTAAAATCATGCGTAGATGTGTTCAGTTTATTTATTATATGAGTAATTAAGCATATTTTTTGTTATTTTATAATAAAACAAAATATCTGTGGCATCCAGTGATTTATTCCTATATGATGTTTCAACATGAAATAAAAACACAGGAGCTTTGAGTAAGTTCAGTAGAAGGGATATATGAGTGTGTCAAGTGCATTTTGAAATAGGATTGATGATATATACTTTAAAGTCATTCAAAGATTTTTCTGTGTCAGCTGTACAGTTGTTAAATAGAATGTTTCCAGAGTATTTCTCGCTTGTTTAATCAGGTCCTAGAGGAAGTGGGCAGAAAAGAACAGGGCATGAAAAGAAATCAGACATCCCCCTCTGCCAGTAAGCTACACACACACACACACACACCCCGGTTTACTTGATTCACATCGCCACACTTTCCCCTCTCCCACCCACTCTCTCTCCTTCTCTCAATCTTTCTATCTGTGTCTTACCCCCCTCTTACCCTTCTTTCCCCCAAAATTCAATCTTGTATTTGCTTGTGATGGAGAGTAGCTCTGCAGTTTTGTGCCAGACACAGAGGAATACATTAAACTGCAAAATAAAAAAAAATGTGTATATATAAATAAATAAAAAGAGAATCTATCTGTCCTAGTTTCTCTTCACTGAATGAGCATGATTTGGTTGTGCATGCCATTTCATTGACTTATTTATTCTTCTCTTTTTTTAAAAATGAAATGCGGTACTCAGTACAGTTTGTCGCTGGATATTGATATTGACTGCCTGAGGCATGTGAGGGAGGTGAAGGTGGGAAGAAGTAAAGCTACACCGTGTTGAGAAGGGAGGGCATAAACAAGAAGTCTCATAAACAGATATTTTCATACAGACATATTACTGGCTTATAATAGGAAATTACTTAAAACTATTAATATAACTTATTATAACTTGAGAAAAAGTAATTACTAAGCTTTATAAATACTTATGTCACCCTCACCCTCAACAGCAACAACTGACAGATTTGTTGTTTTTGACTCTTTAGTCCACTGGATATTTTCCCAAGTGTTGGGGATGTCTTTTTTTTTTTTGGTTTGTTGGCTTTTTTTGGTAATTGTGGAACATTTAAGTTAGCAGTGTTTTTGGCCTTAGAACCCTTCCATGAATGCCACTTTATCTCTCTTTTATTAGGGTTTTAGATCAGATTCAGATTAATTTAAATTGAGATTCATTTAAAGCAAAAAACAAAAACAAACAAAAAAAACATGCTTCTTAGCCTTTGCTGTAAGAGTAGCGCAACTAACTAAAACACTTCTTTCAATCTGTCTTGTCTCACAGTCAGAGAGACATTTTTGCTGTATATGCTCACTTTAATTTTCCTTTGAGGATTTTAAATAAACTCCACGATGTTCCACCTTCTTCCCATGTTGAAATTTTCATACAGCTCTATTTTTATTTGCTGCTCACAGTTGGCAATTTCACACAATCTGGAGGGATTTTGCCAGCATCAGTTAAGCCTTTTTGTATCTTTCTTTCCATAGTCATGTTTTTTGTCATCTCCTATGGGTTGCTGCTTAATTCAGCATGCAGCATAAAGCAAAGGCTGATACCAACATTCCTGATTGCTGCACAACAGCCTGAAGCGCATTCGATATCCCGATGTGGTGTTTTTTCCACATTTCACAATCCAATTCAACCTTGACAAACTTCCTTCATAACATCTAGTTTGTCTTGCTGGAAGCATTTTTTTATTTTACTAAATGCAGAAAGTTATTTGCTAAAGTTCTGCATTTCTCTAGGTTCACACAGCTGTTGATTTCACAAAGTCATATTTTAATTGGAAGGGTTGAATCTGATTTCCACTTTATTGCAATGCTTTTCTGAGCAATTGCTAAAAGGACTTATGTAAGCTTCTTAGCATGATTTGTTTCTTACTGGAAGCATTTTAAATATTCTTACTGCAAAGCCTCATGACACTTCACACTGAGTACACCAGAAGGTTTTATTCAATAGTTTCTAGCCTTTGAGTTTTTGTTAGTTTTTTGTGATAAGACAAGTTTGAAGTTTGTTGTAATTTTTGAAAATATGCTTACAGGTTTCTTAGTAAGGGGTACAGAGACTTGTAAAAGTATCAACACATCCCGAATTGTTTCATATTTCATAAAATATGTCAAGGAAGGAATGTATAATTCAGAAGTGGAAGGAAAATTATACTCTTTTTAATTCAAAAATTAGGTTACACAAATATCTTTTGTGCACCTTTGTCTAGTGCCCATAAATAAAAATCTATTGGTAGCCATGGTAACTTTGTAGAAAGTCTGGACATCCACAGCTCAATTTGGAGCAAGCTGATAGGATAACTGAAAGAGAATCATTAGAAGTTTAGTTTGCCAAAAGCTTTGTAACTGACAAAGCAAGCATGCACTTGGCCCATATTGCAAAATGCTATGTGTGGTGGAAAGCTAACACTGAAAATTACCCTGAATGCATCTTCCTCTTTAGTGGAAACATGATGGAGGCAGCATCATTCTCTGGACTTGCTATTCACAGACATCTTTCATTCTATCTGGTTGAGTTTGACTGTTTTACACAGAAGAGTGTGTAAGCACCTCAGTGTCTAGAGTGGAAATGTTATATTCCAAATGAATTATGGCACAAGAAAGCTCTCTAAAGTATTGCGTCACAAAAGGATGACTAAAATGTATCGTGGCATTAACATTATATTGCAGAGATGCTTCTCTTGTGCAAGAACAGAAAAGCTGCAGAGAGTTAATAGGAAGGTAAATGGAGCTAACTGGGGAATACTGAAATAAAACCTGTAAAGCTGTAAAAGCTGAAGAAAAGCTGTAAAAGGCTGGGGTGAAGGTCCACTGCCCAGCAGGACAAAGTGTTGACTTAGGGGTCTGAATACAAATACAAGTCATATTTTTCATATTTTTAATTGTGAACAGAAATTGGCAGCCATGCATTCAATTGTGTCATGTTATTCTCAAGGTTTGTATTTGACCATCATTATTCAGAAGCTTTGTTTGTTGCTCTGACTGTCACAGACGATGCTAGATGATGCAGTCTGGAAAAACCCTGACATATAAGGCAAACATTTCTGCTGAAAATTTTTTTTTCATGTACCAGTACTTTAGTAAACACTATTCATGGCTGCACTTTCAAAGTGAGAGCTTTTAAAACTGACCCCTGAAGTTATGTCTCTCTTTATGTGCTTGAGGTAGTCACTGAATAAAATGATGCTTTCAGTCTCTTTAAAAAGCAGAAAATAAAGGCATGAATTAACAGGTCACTTTTGTGTGGGGTGCTATCTTTCTGGCAGCAAATACTCAGCTTTATAGAATCTTTTGCTGCAGTTTGTACCAGCAGATGTAGCAATAGAGAGATGAAAAGAGGGGGAGGGAGAGGGGAAAAGGAAGAGATTGAATAAGGGTATGAAAGGCGGGTTGCAAGGGAAGATGAAAAGAAGCGTCACAGGGGTAGAAAAGCTCCTGGAACCCAGGTGCAGAGGTTGGAAGCACATTGCAGAAAATAGAAAGAGCATAAGAAAGAAAAAAAAAGAAGACAAGTAGACATAAAGCAAGAAAGATGGCCAAAACAAACAGCTACAAACTCAGCTGACAGAGCTGACTGATGGAGATGGGTAGCGGTTATTGAAAGAGAGTGCAGCCAATAATGTCCCGCGGGTCTGTTGTCAAGTCCATATCCACCGCCAGCAAGGCTGCAATTGTAATAGGACTATCCTACTGACCAGTCTACGGGAGTCAGGTGAAAAGCATGAGTCTTTTCTCCAAACCCTGGTAGGAGGAGATCACCAGCTGACACTGTCTGCATTTATCAGATTTTTCCATGCTGCTTCTCTCTGCTTCTTTTTCACTCTGCCATCCATCTTACACTCACACACCCCTTTCTTCTCCTTTCTGTTTTCTTTTTGTGTTTCAACACAGACATGCAGCTTTGTCAAGGGGCTAAGATCAATACTTCATGTGTCTTTTGGCAGTCTTGACATTACTGCGAAACAGAGGAAGCAGCAAATAGCAACAAGAGAGACAAAGTCTGGCTATGTTGATTCAAGTGAGAAGTTGTTACTGCCACATGAAAGGCTTCACAGTTTAGAATTGTACTGCAGTTGTTCTGTTATCTAGACCTTTTCTTGGTCTACCAGGAATGTTGGATTCTGCTGAATGTTTCATGATTGAACTGTCAATCAAATGTTGGTGTATGCCCACTCACTTCCCCACTCTCAGGTTTACTTATTTCTCCCTACAGCTTTACACAGCCAAACATTCCCCCTTGTGTCTATTTCATTAAGTTCACAACTGTTTATTTATCTTTTGCATTTGGTGAATGCCAGAAAGCTCAGCAAACTTCTGGCTCTCTCAATGGGAAGATACATTACCGCAAGTGTCATCTGCTGCTGTTGACAAGTCACCCGTCACTTGTCTAACAAGTAACTGGTGACACTCTGACACCTAACTCTTACACTAGTGATGACTGAGAGTGATACCAGCACACATTCACTGACGTTCCTAACATGCCGACATGTGCAAAAATGCACATTTTTATTGTATGGATCACTTAACAGAAAACTACCACTAACCAGCTTTTTTTCATAACCGTAGTCTGTGTTTAACACACATCTTCTTGCAGTAGAATTCATATTCATACCACTTTATTTCACATAACATGTTAGTGTATTTTAATTGAGAATTGATGTGATAGGCCAATACAAAAAAATGCATTTGAAAAGTGTGATGCACAGTCCACCACCACCTTTGATTAGGCATAATAAAATTCAGAGGAATTATTGTTTTCCATGAATTGCCTGCTTAGTACACAGTCAACATTGGTTTCAGGTTTTCATTTGAAAAAAAATTTGAAAAACATTTTCCTCCCCCATTACTAACTTGTTTTTTTATTCTGTTATGAGAAAATCTGTTAACATATTTTTAATTTTTTGGTTGTAATAGGACAGCATAAGAAAAGGAACTTTTCTAAACACTTGTATGCATTATCTCTCACATTCACGTAAGTACAAGCTCTTTTATTTAAATGTATGTCTATGTAAATTTCTTCCCCTCCCTCTTTTACAAAGATGTCAGAAGCAGATATTGACTCAAAAACAGAAAAAGAATTGATAGATACAGTATATTTACAAAAGTGCAGTTAGAAAATTGGGTCATGTGGATCCAAAATAAATTGCTCTTTCAAGGCAGCTTTGACGTCTTCTGACTAGCACTGACATTTGAACTGAGTCTGGATGCCAATTTTGCTCCCCAGCTTGATTTCAGGTCTCTACTGACCCCATTGCCTTTATTTTGTAAAATGCACTCATTAGAATTGGCTTTACTAGAATTAAGTTTCTTTAAAGGATTTTCATAAATTGTAGGCAAGATATCTTTTAACAAAAACTATTGTTTTGTAAAAAGTTATATTAGATTTAATTTAGATGTTTTATTCCGGGTATTCTTTCTCTGGTATTGACATCCAAATTATATAAAAACCTTAGAAAAACCTGCATACAAACAAGCAAAAGCACACTTATGTAATTTTCATCATGGTTTCTGTAGTTCCCTTTACATGTTAATTTAATCTTAAAATATGTGCCCACAATATGCCAAGAACGGTTGTCCTAGGGAGTAATCAATGCTTTAGTAAACTGATGAAAAAAATAACACAACTGTAGACATATGCCTTGTGAGGAAGACGGCAGTTGGGGGGCATAAAGGTTGACTGAAAAGTAGGAAAGGCTTTTTAAGGCACATGGAGCATCATAGGGGTTAAAGCAGTCAATTTTACACACTTTTTGTACATTTTTATTTCAGCTGAGAAAAGTAAAGGCAGAAAACAAAGCTGCTCCAAAGGCCTTGCAGCACATAACAAACAAATAAACTGGGTCCTAAATCATATCTATGGCCTCCAAGACTTTATACAGCCACATGCCAAGTGAAGATTTGTTGCAGGATAATTTATAATGACTAATATAGCATGTTCACAAATTTATGACTGTAATGCTTATTCCATATTCATTTCAGTTAATGATTTACTGAGAAATATGTGTTTCTGCAAAGTCATAAAATGGTTGCAGTTGGCTGGGCTTTTCTTTGTTACAGTACTGTGATGTTATGACAACACAATATTACTGCACTGTTTACAAAGTTGCCATGGCATCTTTATGCTCCCACAAGGTTACTTCTGTGTTGCCGTAATGGTACCATAATTGCCTGCTATCTTTCTGTGGTCCAGTCCAAATAGAAATGTTTTTTTTTCCCCCAATTGAAAGCATCCTACTTGTGAAACTGTAGGACTTCAACACATAACCATAGTTCCATCAACCTTCCTTATAGTCCAAACTGACGCTAAATATTCTCTTCTTAAGCTAAGAATAGTGTCAGTGACACTCCACAGCCAACCTGACAACACCTCAAGGTTGGAACCTCAAAGAGAGAGAGAGAGTCTGTAACTCAGAAATTCACGAGCCCTCCTCAGAATATGATAGGCTAATGCAAATATTTTGTAGTTTGTACCTAAAATAAGTATGAGTTCACTTCCTGTTGTTAGATTATTTTTAACAAAATGTTGCTGTAAATTCAATAACCAGATGCCTTAATAGAACAAGGGTTGTTTCCTTAGCATGAAATATCTGAAAGACCAAATGGATATGTGCAGCTAAACAGAATCATTTCTGAAACAAAATCTGATACGCATTTCTGAGAACCAACTTCAAAAAATCTAAGGTTGAGAGAGGTTGTGTGGATTTACTGTCCAGCTAAAAGATTTCAGGTGAAATCAATCAAATCTTCTGATTTGGGATTTTATTCACATATAGCGCAAATAGGTAACAGGCTTAAGTTATTCTTCTCTCAGCTAGAGTCATATCAAATATGAATGGAGGAAAGCCTTTCCATTTCATTTCCACACTTCCTTTCCTTTCTTCTGTGACTAAATGATCTCACAGGCACAGTAAAAACACATGACATTTTTAAACAACATCAACCTAGTAAAGTGTTTAGTGACAGCAAACCTCTCAGCTGTGCTGCCTTTTGTGACCTTTTCGTTTTCTTGGGTCGCAACATTAAACAAGAGGAGAAATTTAGGCAGCTCCTTTTGCCTTTGAACGTCCATCTATTAGTGACAGCGTTTGGTTTGTCACAGTTGTGCCTTTGAACTCTCTCTGGTCCTGACTCCAGCAGAGGGCAAACTGCTGAGTTGTAGAGATGAGTAAACAGCATGTTTGGAATGTGTAAGTGATATGCAGTTGACAACAGAAGAGTCTGCTGGAAAGCAAGGACGTAGCATTATGACAGCTCAATTAATGGGGCTCCACAGAGGCCTTCCGATCATTTTGGCACCTGCTTGGCCCTTGGACTCGATGTATCTGTGGCCCTAAACTGAACCCTGCATGGTAAGGCAATTATTTATTCAAGGACAAACACACATATGCAAGGATATGAATAAATTATACAAATTTGGGCACACAGTTAATAGTAAATGTATGCATTCAGGCATAGCAGATCTATGAATATGCATTTGACTATTTCCATGGTAATTATGTGCATGCATATATATCCTCTAGTTACACACATGCTCACACAATCTCATGTACATGAAGAAAATGTATGAACAAATAAAGCTTTGATATAACTTACATTATAAATGGTTGCATAAATTAGACTTAGATGTAACTATGGCAAAATTTGGGACAGCATCTGTCTCAAAGTAATGATTTTAATTAAACTTTCCACAAATTGTTTGCTGCTAAGTGAAATGTTTGGTTAATACAATCAGAAGGAAATAATTTAGCAGCATGTGCTGTTTGCAGATTTGTCAGGTTTGTACAGTGGGATCATAATAATGTCAAAATGTAAAGTTCAGAGGTTTTCCAAATCAATGACCATTTTCCCTTTTTCTGCCTCATTGGCCCATTCTACTCATGTTCTGTGGCTGTGTGTGCATGGCAGATTGATCTCCAGAAAATACGACTTTGTCACCTACTGTGTGTGTCAAATTGCCTGTCAGATCCATTTGTCCTGTTTTTATGTGTCAACAGGGGACACATACGGAGCCATATACAGAATTTCCAGAGGTCTGAGTTCTCTCGTGGTAGGCATTTGTTTGCAAATGTTGTATTGATCATCTCTGCTGGAGGATTGGCCGGTGCTTGTTAATAATAAATTTGTGGGTAAACAGAAATTCAGCAATTTACCCACAAAACTTATCTGCGAAGCTGTTTTCACTCTAAATCTCTCTTATTACGTTTGCTTCCCTGATTTCCCTGGCTTTTCCAGGTTATGGGGCTAATTCTCCACGTCTCCTCCTATATCTCCCAGTCTCCTTCGCCAGGTGTTAAATTATGGATGAAACTTACCTGACAAGGCACCGAGTTACATAAGCCTCCTTTCGTCCTCTCACCTGGATCCCAGCGGCTTCATTATTCTGTGCTAGGATCATTTGGCTGTGAGTAAGCCCTGCCCCACCGCATGGGAGCCGACATTAATATTTATTAGAAAGGCTTTTTGGGGAGCAAAGACTGTGGAAACATAGAGAATAGGAGGAGAAAGGATGGGGGAAAGAACATGTGTGTGCTACAGTGAACGAAACTTAGCGTAGCTTTGTGCCCTCTTGTGCCTTGCGTGCTCAAGCTACAAAGATTGTGAGCAGGACGATGCAACCATCTGCTTCAGCAGTTTGTATGAATTCTTTATTTTTTTATTTTTGTGGGGGTGAAAGCTAATAGTGTGTGTTTTATCTCCAGGCTAACAGCATGTTGGGTTATTTATTCATAATTTGATACAGTGTGCCAAGAGTGCTCCCTGTTTTTACTGCAGAGCCTGGCATTGCTTCTGCTTTTCTCCTTGACCTAGCCATATGGACCAGTGAACTTTGGTTTCAAGAGATCAAGAAGACAAAAGTTATTCGAAGTTAAATCTGATCATTTTTAATGCTGCATAACAAAGTTGAAACAGGTATATTTTATTGGTCAAGCTGTCCTTTAACTTACTTATTGTAACTCATTTTAAAGACGGTTATCTTTTCTGCTTACTAAAAAAATCCCAGCACATACGTAATGAAAACAAGAACCCAACAAAATTCAGCCATGTGGAGCGTTACGATGCTTGCCAGTCATTTCTCTATCGCTTATTGCTATCCAACATGTAGATCATAACTACTCAACAATAACAAATACAGGCTCCTTCTGTGAGATCATAAATAGCCAGGTATCACTGTAGCTCATCTGCTTTTGTACCTCATGTTGGGAGACATTATCATATATCTATCCACCTCTCCGTTTAGCTTTGGTTTTCATTGCTTCCAAACTGTGAAATCCCATTTGTTCTTTAGGCCCATTTGCTCTCTGGTTCTCCTGCACAGATAGGAGGCAGACCTTTTTGCACACCTGCTGTGCACCTTTCTTGCTCATGAGATTCAGTTACTGTACAAAAATAAGATGATTATAATAATATCACTTAGGAGCTCAAGCTGATACCCCAACCTTGTCAGGTACTGTATGTAAAGCTTGGGAACCCATGTTGAACATAAATTAAAAGACATTTTTAAGCGGCTGTCACACTGTTTCCTATCTTGCTGCTTCTCTTAGTGCATCTAAAAAGGGATTTTACATCTAATTGGAAGCAATGATGCACATTTTGGGAAACATTAAATCTCATCACACACATAAGCTACATTTGAGACTTGTTATCAAGACTTCTATTGGATCGAAGGTTGCAAAATGTACAGTCCACATCTGAATATTATTTCCTTTAGGTGTGACAGCATTATTTTCACTTTTTTTGCTATTCTTAACAATTAAGGAACCATCTGGGGATAAAGGTTAAATTCTCCATACACAAGTGACAAGTCCAAGTCCCCTGCTAAGTCAACCACTGCAAGGACTAGCTCTGCCGAAGTGCATAAACCTTCATCAGTACAGATAATATCGGCACAGTTTAGCAAAAATATAGGGTTTTTGTTCTGACGTTTGAGTCGGAGTTACATAAATTCTGATGCAATGGGACATAGCATCTTTAAATTGCAATGCTGATGTCACAGAGCAAAAAGACTTGCTGATAAAGATCTGCATGAACTAGAAATCAAATCACACACACCTACAATATTGACTGCCTAAAAAGGTTATTTAGTCATTAAAAATGAGACAGTGACAGTAGTAGTATTTAGTTTTTATTCTCTATCAGCCATTTACAATTCTACAGTACTAAACAAATATCTGCTGCAGCTTTAGAGGGAATGCAAGGTAAACACTGTTAAAAGAAGAAGGTGAACAAATATATACATGTTCAAAAAGGACAAATGTAACCTGTTGATGAACTAGCTCTTCTCTCATAACTTCAAGTTAAATAGAGTTTTTAGGTGGATTCAACTTATGGAAAATGTAACAATTTTTGCAGATCAGTTCACATATTTGACAGCTGAGTATTTGAATGACCCTGTAGACTTATTTCCTTTCAGATTGTATCCTGTTAAGAAACATTGCTTATACTTTTGCCTGACTACATGAATGCACGTTGCAGTTTCTAATTTTTGGGAGTTTTTTTGGAAAGTTGTGTTTTTGTAGTTCTTGTGGAGCAGCTGGAGGTTTACCAGGAATACAGCCAGGCCAAAAGTCTTGGCAGTGACACAACTGTTCTGCTGAGCAAAATTTCCATCTCTTGTCTCTTGATGACAGTTCAGTTATTGTGCCAAATAGTCAAGTGGATGTTAATTGATTTCAAAGAGCTTACTTGGTCTACACATTTTACTTTGTATGAAAGATCCTTTTTTCCTGTTATTGTTGTGTTGGATGTGCTTAAAATCATTGCTTTCTTGTGTTAGCTGTGGTTGGCTCCAAAGAAAAGAATGCCGGTATCTCATATTCTAGCAATATGGACATATAGATATAAGGTAATTGCTGGTATTAATCGGTGCCTGGAAAATGTCAAGAAGTGAGTGAGATTTTGCAAAATTACCAGAAGTGACAGTGGAATAGTAATGTCCTTTACTGATTTCTTCATTTGATTTTGGCCCATCTCTTTAAAAAAAACTGTGCTTTTCATCTACAAGAAAACTGCTACACTATACCCAAATCATTTAGGATTCTTCAAAGAATTCCAGTACGATTGGGTGGTTATCTGTTTCTTATTCAGCATGATGGAGCACTATGGTAAAAAAGATTAATTCATAAAGAAGTGGCTCAATAATAATCAAATTGGAATGTTACAGTTGTGGTCAAGATGCTTCCCAGATCTTAATTAATTTCAGAACCTTAGGTCATTTCTAAAAAAAGACTTGGGTGAGCAAAAGCCAGACATTTGTAATTAACTCCATGGGATATTAAGCCAAGAATAGGTTGTCATTCATCAGGCCTTTGCCCAGAAGTTGATATCCAGCATTCCTAACCAAACTGCAGAAATTATGAAGTGGATATAATAACTCTAGGCAATAATTTTATGTGCTCACAAAACCCTAAATGTTGTGGCCTTTGTCTCAGTTAATGCGTCTGTCCAGAAATGATCCTATTCAAACATATTTAGACTATTTCAGCATTAAAACTACTTCAATTATTAATACAACAAATCATATTTCAGTAAGCGAGTTTTATGAATACACTCATTAATATATTTTAATATTTTGATCTTTTTTGCAATTGTGTATTTTTTCCTCTTTTAATTTTTTTTATCATTTAAACTGGTGTTTATATAATGTTATAACTCCAATAGATGGATTCAAAATAAATTAAATTTTTATCATAGACATTGCTTTGACATCATTAATCATGACTTAGAACCAATAGGAATTGCACCAGGAAACGTTGACTTCAATCTTAGCAGAAGTGTGGCACAGATTTAAGAGTCTATATATACAGTATATATATATATATATATATATATATATATATATATATATATATATATATATATATATATATATACAGTATATACTGTAGGTGTGTGTGTGTGTGTGTGTTTTAGCCTTATTTGGCTGTTGGTTTTCAGCTAAGGAATGCAGATTTGTTTTCAAAAGACTAAATGAAAACAAAATGAATTGGTATTTTTGAAGTCAAGGGCTCACGAGAGAGAAAGAAGGAACTGGTCATTATATTTATTTAGCTATAAAAAGAAGCATTTAACTTCTTCCACAGATGCTAAGGCATATGGTTGAACAGGGCTATATTTTCTCAAGGGTCATGTTTTTATTTTCATTCAGCTGCTTGGAGTAGCGCTCTCTGAAAAAAAACAGTTTCACTGTGACAGCACATCAAGCCTGAATTGACTCTCCTGGAGCAGCCCTTGTCACACACAAGATGTAGACATTGTGTTGAAAAGTAATTTTTATCACTTTGCTTGTTATTTCAAAACCATTTTGGTCTACCTTTCAATTCTGACACTCAAAAATACATGCTTACCTATAAAAGTTGTTTCTTCTATTTTGACCCTTTGTAAAGTTTGTAAAAGCTGAAATGTTCCCTGATTTTATGACTTATATAGGTGTACAAGTTGTTGTTAGGTGGATAAATACCTTGATGATTTAGAGAGAATATTAACTAATTGATAGAGAAAACAAACATATGGCAGTAATGTTAGTTTTTTCTTATATTATTTTCTTTTTAGATGCTAGGTGGCCTTTAAATTGAACAACCGAATTTAACCATGTTGCCAAACTTCAGACACATGCTGATTTCTTTACTGCTCCTATGTTACCACTAATACTGATGAATAACTGTAATAATGTTTTAATTTTTACTTTAATACATAAATCTTTGGATTGTTTGGGTGGGGAAACGGTTTTGACTATTACACAAAATGATGTCCACTGCAGTTTTTCGACCAAAGTTCACATTAAAATTAGGCAAGATTTCTAAAAGCTGTCCACACAAAAAAAAATTGTGTAGTATTCTACTTAAACATATTATGTTTATGTAGCATACCAAATAAATATTAGTGGTCAGGAAATGAGTTTAGACTGGGTTTGAACATTTATCATTTAAAAATACCTTCAATGAGATCTGGGTTCATTCCCCTTATTTGAAATGTCCCTAGTATAACCTATTGGTGTTAATTGGTATTAGAAAATAATTGTTTAACCACTGGCAAGTTTAGGCTACACTTGTGGCAAACACATTTTCATTACCTACAGGTGTAATAGTATGGCATGGTCACAAAAGTAAGATTTCCAGCAATTGTTTTGTATTTCTTTGCCCACACCACATGTTGATTAAGCACTTACAGACTCTTGCATAGAATCCCTGGAGCTTGAGGGATTAAATGCACTGTGCACTCAAAATAACTCTAATACCTTTGCTCAGCTAATATAAATGTAAAGAGAATGCTGTCTGTTAGTTCTGATGCTCTTCTCAATAGCGGGTAGCTCTTGTCACAGCTCATTCCAAAGCCATCACTGCGCATATGTCAAGTTGGTTTCTAGAAAACTACATCGCCTTCAGCCACTTGCCCGGAGGCCTGCAGCTCTGAGTCTCATTAAAAAGATATAGTAGGTTCGTGCCATAGGGGATGGGGGAGCACTCGCTCCACTTTAGGACTATAAACCTCTAACTATTTCCCATGAAAGCACTCCTGATGCTTAAAGGAAGTCTGGGGACTGTTGTGCCATGCGTTGAATATGGTTTTCTCACATCGCAGCAAGAGAAACGAACAATAGATTACATGAATAAGAACATTTTTTTAAAAGGATTAGCAATAAAAACTGTACTGGTTTTGAGTAAAGAATCTGAGTGCAAGCAGAGAGTCTTAAAAGTACATAATTGTTCAAAAATAACACACAATCATGGGACACTACTGGCACAGCTATGGCTTCATTTGTACTAATAAACTTTCGGTTAAAGATGCGTTTCATGACCCTTTTGGTTTTAATATCCACACATTTTCCAGTATAACGCTGAATGCCTTTACTCAGTTTTTTTCCTGTCAAATGTTGAATTACCCAGTAATTGTTATTGCTCTTTTTGCAACAAGCAGCCATATAAATGCATAAGAAATTAGCTACCTAGTGAGAAGTGCCACAGCAAATGATGTGTAAATTTCAGCATTTGAACTTGAACACAAAATATAATTTTGTTGCTTTTTCATCCCTCTGCTTGTTTTCATTTCAAACAGCTGACCATAAAAGCTTTATGAAAGTGTTATATACCCTACAGAGCCAAAACCTAAAAAAGCCCCCTATTGTTGTTCATCAGCATGTAGATGAGAGGTAAATGTATTCATCTCCTGCCGAGGAAAAGCCTGATCTGTATTCATATCTATATTTGCATATTTCCCAATGATCGCTTCTCGTCTACACTCTCACTTGCTCTCTGTTTGTTAAATCAAAGTGAAATGAAATTGTTTTCTTTTTTTATATATATATAGATGTTTTTTAAAAGTAATAATGTTTGAAATCTAGTGAATATGAAAATAGTGTTTATTAAACTTGAATGAGGATGTCACTGTCCTACCTTGACGTTCCACTAGCTATGCAGCGCTGGCTGAAAGATCAATAGTGTGACAAAAAAACGGAATCAGATGCATAAACATGATATTTAAATACCAAACTGGTTACAGATCAACCACAACATCAAAAACTCTCTCAGGTGAGGGAATTAACATGGATTTCTTTCAGTTGTTTCAGCTGAATGTGGTTGTTGCGTTGACTTGTTTTGCCTACATAACTCCTGTGTTATGTTATAGATTATATTATCATCTGGCCATTCCTGTGCAGTGATTCTCTCCTTCTCTCATAACTCTCCTTTGAAGATGCACAGTCATCCAGGGCATTTTAACTCTGTTATCCTACAAACGCAAACGTTCAAAACAGTCAGCTGACTCTGTAAAACTCCCACTGCTGTATTTCTTTTTTTTTTACACAGTGAAGGTCTTAGATTCCCATCAAAGATCGCTTCTCTGTGTGACAGTGAAAGCTCCAACACCACCCAATGTATCCTACTCCCAATACATTATTCAGAACTCTCCCCTATACATATGCAACGATTTGAAGTCAATTGAGCTGCAAGCCTGTGGAATTGCTGAGATCTTTCCACTCAGGCAAGTGAAAGAATCACAAGCTATTCGGGACAAGCTGCAGAGGAAAGTCAAACAGTGATAAAATTTGCCAGGGAATTTCATTCAAGAAATATTATTCAAAGAAAGACGCGGAACTTTTTATGAATTTTCTTTAACTACGCTCCATAAAACATTTTCAGGTTGGAACGATTTAGCTACAAAGTGACATTGTGTTCGTAGTTTATCCATGATAGCATTTTTGCTTTTTGCTCTTTATCTTCTTTTTTTATTGGCTCCAACATTAAGTGATGTTTATTTAATATGGTACTTCGTAGGGATCTACTGAGCTTTTTCAGACTATATCAAATATTCTGTTGCAATTTAACGGCAGATAAACTGCCGGACTGGTTGTGTGTAAGATAATGTAGCACTGAACCTCCCCCACTTGTTGCTGCATACTGCTGACTGGCTGGCTGAAAACAAAGTAATCCAATTTGGAAATGTCTACCATCATAAAAAACTGTCATAGCATCCAAACTGAAGGAGGGTGAGTAATTATGCTCACTTAAAACTACAGTTTAGCAAGTTCCAGCAGCATGTGTGTTAGCTCATCAGTTTGTCATTCCTCTTACTTTAAAAAGAACAGAGTAGCAAAAAGATATAGTATTCTGTGGAACATGTGTTTACTTAAAAGCTACTAATATATTTTGATCAAATCTGTTTAAATCATAATACACATATGCTGGGAAATCCAGACCACTGCTCTTTCTTCACCTCAGCAGACTGAAGCAGCTTCTGAATTTTGAGGCCCAAATCAGTCTGTTCAATTCCTACTCCATCCCACCATCACTCACTAAGAGTACAGCAAGATACTTTAACTTCTTCTCTTAAGAAAGAGGCTGTCACCAAACTTAGAGAAAGCAATCCACCTTTTTCCAGTTGACAACCATTGCCTTAGACTTAGACGACCTGGCTCTGAACGCAGCCAAGGTTCCAAAAACCTTTTTTTTTAATCACCAGCATGGCTTGAGATCCTGTCCATCAACACCACAACTCTGGGTCAACAACAAGAGGCAGCACTTTTAAAGTCCATTGTGCATAGGTAGCAAGCTCATGAAGTCCAGTTGCCTTCCATTTAAGCACTTAGGACTTCATTTCTCAATTTGGTGTAAATTCAGAATTTATACCAACTTAGGGTTTGTAAATTAAGAGCTAAATTGTGAAAATGCATTTCCATTTTTGCCCATGCTCATTCTAGAAGTACATACATGCCACAATTTCCAGCTTGAATCAATACACTTTAACTCAAATGTCAACACTGGTCAAAGAGGATACAAGAAACAAAACACAGAGAAGGTGCTCTGATTCATTAGGGCCTATGACATTATATGGTGTATTCTGGTCATAACTGTTTGTCTTTGAAAGGGCATTTTAGTTAATTTATCAGAATTGAGAGGAAAATGTAAATATTTTGATGTGTGTATAATAAATCATATCTTTCATCCATCCATTTATTCTGACCGTGCTCTTCCCAACAACACATATCTCTGATTTAATAAACACTCTTCTGCAACTTATTGATCACTCTGTAATCAAGAGACTTCATTAGCGTAGTGCTTGCTAGTCACAGCATGTTTTGTTTGATCAGTCATTAGCAACTAATCATTAATGTGTCTGAACATGCTCCTTTTATCTTTTGGACAGATTTATCTAAAGAGGCATTCAATAAGCTACTTGAGGCGAAGTTAAAGAACACATCCCGAGCTTTTCGTTGATCAAAACATATCTTCTGTGCCTCTGCTGATGCGTTGTTGGTATATAGATCTCAAGCAGCTGGAAACAGAGGGAGTCAATAAAGAGGTGTTAGAGGGGAGCATTATTAAGCTAGTAGGAAAAAAAGTCAGTGGATTTCTGTCTTCCTCAGTATTGGGGATTGCACCTTTTTTTGTGCAGTAAAGTTTATCCAAATGAGATTTTTAAGCTAAACAATGGATTTGCATCATTAGCATTTTTTTTCCCCCTCATTGCGTACAGCACATTGTAGCTAAGTACTTCATGGTTTCTGTTCCAGATGTGCTCAAAGTTCCTATGAATAGTGTATGTGGATGCAGAAAAGCAGGCATAAATATGAGAGGATAATGAATTAAATCTTAGAGCTATTTGTGTTTGATACATAACTCTGAAGTGGTTACAGATCAACAACATCAAAAAGTCTTTGATGCAATATTTTACTTATGTCACAAGGTTATGCATGCATATTTTTCATGGTTACTACACAAAGCTTTAAATGAATTGGTTTACGTCTTCAGTCAGAGGTGTCTTGTATTAAAAGCAGGCCCATTTGGTATTTTCTCTGAGGTCACATCTGCGTTTGTCTGACCTTTTCACTCATTTATCTAAGCATTTTCTCCTTGATACAATCAGTCTTCCTTCCTCTCATTTCCCTTGCTCATCTTCTTACTTCTCTCTATAAACATTTTTCACATACTCCCTTACATCCCCATACACTCCGTTGTTTTATTACATCCCTCTGTATTTTTAGAGAGGCACTGCCAGGCCAAAGTGAGCAAACCCTGCAACCAGAAATGCTGTGATTGATAAATCCCTCCTTGCTGGTGACAGGGGGCTCCTCAGTTCCAATCACAGTACAAATTGGCCAAAATGCCAGCTGGTGTTTGTGCACAGCCCCACTTTGAATGACTGCTTAGTGTTGTACAGAGATTTAGGAGGTACGCATAGAGACCTGGACATTTTTAGCCAGTCGTGAGCTTCAGGTTTGACCATGTTTCATTTATCTAGGTAAATTTTGGTTATTTATAATTGTTTTGATGAAATCCATTAATTAGTTTGATTCAAAAATAATATGTCATGCTCATATAGATGCATTTAATAGAGAGACTAGTTAAGCTGTCATTTTTTTTGGACTGTATAAAGAAGCCAGAGTTTTCCCAGATAATTGCAGAAATGTTATGTTATGACCATGTTATTTTCTGCTCACTGGGGAATACTTTCAAAGGTAATGAGAGTACCCAGAAAATGTACTCAAGTAAAAGTATTCATCCAAGAAATTACTCAAGTAAGAGTGAAAACATATTTGTTAAAGGGCTACTTAAGAACTAATTGACCATAACATCAATTATTTCACATTTAAAAATGTTATCAGACAAAATTATAAAATTATGTGCATATTCTGATAAAAGGGAAAATAATTCATAGAAATAAGATAATTAAAAAATAAACTCAGGAAAAGGAAACTCTTTCCAAACCAGAATCAATGTAAAACTTATCAAACTAAAACACACAGTAAGTTGTGTATAGATGTTGGAACAGGATAAAGTCCAGTGACAAGAGCTACTGTACTGTTAAAAAAATTGGCTCTTCACAATGTTCTATTCAAGCATGTTAATGGAAAGTTTAGTGAAAGAAAAATGCGCAGTAGAAATAAATGAGCAGTGGACAATGATAGCTGCGTTGAGAGCGGTGTGAAGCAAAGCCAAATCAGGAGTTTGGGGGAGATGAACATAACAGGGACTGTGGCTGCGCTTTAATGGCCACCATACAAAGACACATTTACACGTGGGTTAAAACTGTAACTTTCCTTATTGTAAGCTATGATCATGAGAAATAACAAAAAAGTGCTTGGAATATATACATTGTATTTAATCTATCAATATAATATGATTTTCAACGTTTTAGTTTATACATGAATTTATAGAGATGCCTGTATGCCTGCATTTGAAAACATTAAAGTTATGATTAGTTATTTCTAATAGTCATAACATGAAAGAACCTATTTCCCATTAAAAATTTCCATGTATAAGAACCATCAGCAAACTTAAACTGGCCTGCAAACATGGAGCCCTCTGCTCTGGCACACAATGATTGGCCTTCTGGGAAATGTAAAAAGCTCCCGTTCTTGTTTTGGCCCCACGCCTTATCACAGCCCACTGGGAAAATGTCCATTTGGCTTCTGACAGTATTACAAGCCTTAGATATTTATGAATCCATCCCTGTTATTTGCCACACATCCTGCGCTGCCACCAGTTGAGCTCACATCCTGACCCACTGCATCTGTCTCCCAGCATTCCTCCTTCATTTTCTCCCCCTCTAGAGCAGTAAAGGCCAAACATAAGCATTGGCCATTCATCTACTTAAGCCAATGAGCCTCAAAGAGGGATCCCTCTGATCTGGATCTGCTTTAGAGAAGGGGTTAACAATCTTTCTGAGAATAGTCCCCAGAAACGAGACCTGGCAGGGCCTCCTTGACTGATCAGTGTTGTCGGTGGGAGGATTAGGGCAGAGAGAAACAGGAATAAGCACAGGCCCTGAAGTCACATTTACATACTTTTGAGCCAAAAGCTGATATTTAATTACTAGCTGGCCAAGATGGTTGTGTTATTTTGTGTGGTTTCATCTCTGATCATTGTGAGCTCAAGGAACTGCCTTCAGGAAGAGCCAAGGACACTGACAATAGAATTCATACAGCAGCCAGTTTCCAGTGCCCACATGTGTATGCATCCAGCACAGAGCTTTTCTTGCAGTTCTGTGTAATTATGAATCAGATGGGACACAGGCTTCCAGCTTTTATCATCTTATAAAGGTAATTAATTCAGTACTTCTATATCTCACTTCCTATTTTTGTTCCACAGTCTTGAAAAGGTAATAAAAAGAAGCCACTGTAGTTTTGAATATTCTTTCACAAGCTTTGTTGATGTCAGTTCATCAAATCTTTCCATATTGTTTGTATGTGACAGCAGCAGGTTTGTGCCTTCAAGGCGGAGTTCCTTTGGTTAAAAAAATATATTTAAAAAATACACGCATGCTCTCTCCCAGATCCTTTGCTGTGCAGTGACGCACCGAGCAAAGTTCCAAGAATAGAACATTCCAGTTACATTCTTCCACAGTCCCTCCAGGATTAATGGACTCAATTGAGCAAAATCATGTTTCCTGTTAGCTAGCGCAGTTTTTCTACGAGTGGTGCTAATATTAGTAACAATTTGTTATTCAAATAATTTAGGCAGCAAAAAAATATGTGATCTCCACATCCGAAGAACAAGAAAAAACACAGATAATCTGTCAATTTAATTCAATTCAGTTTGTTTCCATAGCACCAACTCACAGCACGTGTCATTTTTGCTTTCTTTGAAAGTTTAATTTTGTAAAATATATAAGAAAATCAAATTCAATCAAATTATATTGAAAGATTGAAATTTAGTTACTGTTTATAGAGACATAAGAACTTTTTTTTTTCTCATGTAACATTTAGTCAGTTTAATCTTTCCCTGTTTTAGTTATACTAGAATTAACACAATAATTTGTTTGTTAAATGTCTGGATAAAATTAAGGAAAACTTTAATTTCTGTTTCTTCAAATTCTGAAATGTACATAATTAAGAATGCATTCTCACCAGCCCTGCTTAGTCAACTTTAATCGAAAACTAGTTCATTTGCCTAGAAGATCCGGATCTTCTGACCTATTGTGATCATATAGCTCAAAGGCTGTATGATATAAGCTCAGAAATAATGTTAAGCAGATATTTTACTTACAGAGATTAGTCTGTATTTTTACTAAAACTTGTTAAGCATAAGCACCTCTAATGGAGGCTGGTATGTGTAAAAGATGTTCTGAGTCATTCTAACAGTGAGCTTTTTTCCCCCCACAACTCCACAACTGAGTGGAAACTACTCATCAAAGCTCTGACGTGTTCATGTCTTGGCTACTTTCTGCATCCAACAAGTTCATTCCTCACACAGCTCACATTCTCTGCGTTATAGATGTACAATAAATATTTAACTAGTCCTCTTGGCTACATCTACATTGTTTTTTTACATGCTACTCCTATTTATTGTTGCTACGATTACACTTAGTGATCCCGGTAAAATGAAACCAGTATATTGAAGGCGGGCAAATTATTCTCTGAATATCTCATAAGGTTTGAAATATCCTTACACTAGTGGTTTTCTGTACTTCTTTTGACAAATTCTATGTGTTCATTGTACAGCCAATAAATGTATTTTTGTTGTTGTTGTTGTTTAGAATGGATGTTGGCAGAGATTGTAGATAGTTTCCTAGAAGCAACACTAAATTTAATGACATTGTTGACAAAATTACTGTAAAATTCAAAACAAATAATTGCAATTTAGTACTTGTGAAGTATTTGTACTTGTATAGTACATTGTATGTTCTGATTTATGTGTTATACTTATAATAAAGAAATGCTTCTCGTTTAAATGTATGTAATTTACTAGATGCTCATTTATCACCATGGTTTAACCCTGAAAATGTACAAGATTTAACCAGTTTGCTATTTACCAATATTAATGCAAGAAAAACTTAACAAGATGTACAGAAATTGTACATCTTCCTTTTTCCCATTGCACAACAACGGTGAAAAAGTCTGAAAATAGTTTGTGTCCACAGATTACTTTTTGTCTTGCATGCATAAGAATAGTGTTATGAACATCTATCAATTGACATTTGTGAAGACATCTGGTAAAACATGACTATGAAAAGTGGCTTGACTACATGTGGGGATAGTGTTAGAATTTGTCATCATACCTTCAAGGGTAAGAAGTATTTTACTTTTCAAACTTAAATCCATGAATCACTCTAAAAAGAATCATGACTCATGAAGCAATGACATTTATGATTAAGGCAACTATTTTTCCTATTTCTTTTTATTCAGGCTAGCATGTTTTTTTGCCCTTTGATAACACTATAGTTGCTTGTTTATTTGATCAAAAATGATTCCTTGAAAACTACTGCATTTTTCATACTGAGTGGAATTTGTGATTATATGGATATGTGGCTGCTTGTCTACTGGAGAGAGTTACTGGTCCCATCAAACAGACTTATTACCCAGTTTTATCCCTGTATTAGGTGGACCAAAGATCTTAAAATAAAGGATGATTCAGACTATCAGACTCCTTAAGAAATGTAAACACCATTCAGATATCTTAACTCCACCCATTAAGGTAGATTTACCATGCTACACTGTTGCTCTTAGAAATGCAATCAAAGGGATAACTTGAAAAAGATCATTAATTTGTAGCGCTAATCTTAAAGGCGCCACCTAATGAATAATTTGACTTCAGAGTGCAATAGAACTGCTATAAATTATTTAAGTTCTCAGAGCTTAGCTATATTTAAAGTTGAAAATGTTTTTAAAAAATCATAATAGAAATACATGACCTAATTTATCACATTCTTTCTTAAAGAATGACTGCTTTTGAAATAGCTGCTGACGTTTGTGAATCTAATTATTTGATTTATCTCATATTTCTCTCCTTATCTTCCCCTTTTTAATCAATCTCTTTATCAAATTGAAGCAAATGATACATCTGTAGTCATGATACATCCGTAGTCATCATCAGAAGTCATCACAACATGCCTTAAGATGTGTAAAACTAATCTTAGGCGCTGGCTGATTTGTTTTAGAACAGCAGGGGCTTGAGCTCTGTAATTATCTCATCATTTCCTTTAAATATGACAAGATGTAAGAGGAGTGTGGCAGCATTTTAAAGGTCAGCAGGGTGAGTGTAAGACAAGCAGCCATTCACATCATGAGCCTCATTATACCATGGAATGCCCTAGGACATTTATTTTGCAGTTCAGTGACATTAGAGAATTTCAGAAGTTCATGTAAGGAATTTATTATTATTTATTAAGGAAGTTATTTTAATTTTCTTCTTAAAGCTTCAGTATGTAACTTTTATAAATATGTTTATTTTTTAAATTATTGTTTTAAACTGTCAGCATGTCTAGTCAGTATTACATGCACCAGATAATCAGTGAAAAAAATTTGTTCTTCTTCCTCCTCCTTGAAATACATCTCCCAGTCAGAAACAACCAATCAGGGCCAGCAGAAAGGTCTTAGCACTGTCGATCATGCTTGTGTAAGCGCTGCTCAATTTGCTAATGGCATAGAGACAATTTACCGTTACAGGAAAATTGTTTATCCACAGTCAGTGGTGCCCATGCTAACTAGCCTGAAATCAAGGGAGAGGATGTGAGTAACTCGCACATGAGTGATTGACAGCCCTAGGACACACCCTCTGACCCTGATTGGTTGTTACTGAGTGGAGTGTGTCTGCACGTGGCAATAGGACCATAGAGAGGATGTAGCGGAGCTCCATTTATTTTTTTCTCACTGAATAAATGTACTGAAAATAGGTTTTCTTGTCTTAGACTATGATAAACAAATAAGACATGAATTGACTTTAAATGTTTTACACATCTTTGCAACGAGTGTCAATAATTATAGAGGATGCTTTGTATGGACACCAAATGTTGTATTTGTGGGTAGACAGAGTTGAGCTAGTTGACTTAAACACAACGGGCCCCATCTGCACTTTTCACAGTAAGGCACAAAAAACAGAAAATTACAGGTTCTGGAATGTCAGTCAGGTATTGCACAACTCCTGTAAATTGCTGCTGTACAGCCACTAAAACAAAGTGCACGGATGCACTTATCCAAGATCTTTTTTCAGCCTGCAGCTACACTGGTAGCTTCTTCTAGTTTCAACACCTGGAACTTTTGAAAAATATCTCATGGGGTAATTTGTCACCAGATCACACAGAGCTGGAAATGACTTCTGCATCCTTCTTCGGGAGTTTGGGCTCTCAAGCAAGTACAGTAGTGTGTCTGACTGCACCACTCAAAGGTGCAGTCAACACAGTGCTTGTGTTGACTTTGACCTATAATGTCCTGCTGTGAAGTCACTGATTGAGGCGGGAGTAAATTGTTCTGTAACACACTAAAAGTGTAAGCCCTCTGAGAGCGCTGTGTCAGCAAGTTTCCTGATCTCATTCATTTGCACTTTATACATGTTTGGCATTTTTATGGTTTTTCATATGTGCTTTAATGCAAAGTAATGGATGCTTGTTATGTTGTCCTTCTCCCATATGATGCCAGTTGAGACAGTCATTATTGGAAACTTCTTTCTAAAGCTGCTGGTATTGATTTCAGCCTTCAAACCCTGCTTGGGTTGAATGCTACTTCCTATTGATTTTAATGTCTGTTTAATACACCACCTCTGCCTTTTTTGCTTTAGCTAGGAATGATTAGGTATGTTCTAAGTGTATTCAGGCATGCATCATGATGAGCATTCCTTTCCTGTATATGTCCTATCTCCTGCCTTGGACAGATTCTCTTATTTCTTTTGCATAAACGTGAGTCAGAAGATCCAAGAGGGCCAGACAGAGCTGGCAAGTAACCCAAGTGTCTTAGTTAAAGGGCAGCGTGTGCATAATGCTGGCATGGCAGAGTATCAGGGTCTATAATCTCTTCTGGAGCTGTGTCATTATGGTGGGGTCAGAGTCCCTTCTCCTCGGCAAGGATGGAGAAGGAAAGTCGAGCTGACAGTCTGGACATTGTGAACTCTTCTTAGAGAAGCTAGGCCAGCTAGGCTCAAGGACAAATGACATATTGCAGCACACATTAGCATTTTTACTCTAGCATAACATTTAATAACAGACTTAGGAAATAATGCAAATTTGCTGTATGCATGTGATTGGTGCAGTGCAATTAGCATATCTGCTTTATGTGCATACAAAAAATCTCCAGAGGTCACACTTCATAAAATTAAAAAGATCCTTACCTTTTTGCTAACTACAACATCTTAAGGTCCATTGTTAAAGGTATACCATTCAGCTGCTCAGTATAGTATTGAATAGCAGTAACACAGCTTATTCTAGCACTTGGCTCAGCACAACTAAAAAACTGTTATAGAAATAGAATTGCAAGAGCTGCGGATGCTATAACATTGTTGAGAAACCAGCCCCCAGTTGCTAAAATTGTGTTTTCCCATCTTCAGATGAATACCCCAATAAACTGTTGGTGCACATCACAAGAAACGGGGGAGGAGGGAAGGGATATGTACACAGGGGCAGCCTTCAGCAGATAGCGTAACTCATGTACTCCTCTTTTTTGCAAGTCGACAATTTGCACCGTAGCTAAAGCTTCTTGTTTTTTTTATTCTCACTTTTCTCTCTCTCCTGCTTGAGAGCGCTTGCATCTTAAAATATTCATCCCCTTTTCCCTTCTTACTTCTCAACTTTTTGTCAAGAGAACATTTTTAGAGCCTTTTTTTTTTCTTCTGTCTTTACATCTTTCTTCCTCAATTCTGTGTGGACTTTTTTGTTTGCCCCTCCAGACTTTCTGTTGTTGTTGTTATCTGGGTCATTTTGCAAGAGGAGTTTCGTTGCTCCGTTTTATGAAATGTATTTTTCCTCCATAATCAGAAAAGGAGCCCTCTATTCTTAGCATTACACCATTGTTCTAGGTAACATGAATATTGTATGCAAGAGGATTTACTATAAGGGAAATGAATTAGTGCTATTTTTCCACATGAAAAGTGCCTGTCACTCTCTGTTGCACATATACACCTGATGTTCCCGTGCTCCCATTCTCTCTTTTGTTTGTCAACCTCAGCATTACAAACTGAATGATGAATGTTTTAATATATTATTTTCCTGTTCCTTAGTTTGAGGGAGGTATGCACAAGAGGCATTTCAGCAGTACGTTTGTGACATTCCCCCGAGGTTCTGCATTGGATTGAAGCACAGCTGAGAAGATTAACGCTTGCATATGCCGTATTATTCCTTTAAACCCTAGAAGGTGAATGCAGAAGGTTGTCATTGTATATTGTAGAATATTAAATACACCCGCCATTGTCAAGGATTAAGGCCTACACGGTACAATTGTTACTGGCCATAGTGTGAGCAGTTTGTGTCGTCCTTACCATGGATTCCATGCTTGTAAGGTTATTGTTCATTAAAATATACAATTGAAAATAGTTAGTCACGCCATTTTTCAAGTACCGTTATCCTTCATTAAAGTGGTCATTTTGCATGCTTAATGGCATTTCGATCAAGGGAATTAGAAACTAATTGAAAAGTGTGTTATCAGTTTGTTTTAATAAAAAAAAATCAAACCTATGCAGATACTGAATGTTGCCTTTATGAAAGATCAAGTTCAAATAGTAATTTAACTTTTTTTTATTTTTAGTATATTACCAAAAAATGTGGCTGATCAAGCTCTGCTCCAGTACAGCAACACACAGAACATAAACCCAAGGTTGATACTGTTCAATTGATTGTGCTTATCTGCAATGCTATTTCAACACCTTCTCCCTTATTGCCTAATTGCTTTTCTCCGCTTTATAGGTTCTGTGTGCCGTCAATATTTTAGTCAGAGATTAATTTCACTGTCAAATCTAGGCAGTGGAAAGCTCTCTGTAATCAGATAACATTTATAAAGCCATCCTTGACCCTGAACATGCAGGATGAAAGGAGATGGAAAGGCGGGAGTGTGAGTGTGTTTAAATGGGCAGGGATGACTATACCATCAGTCTTACTTTAGACTGGGTGCAGCCAACAACATGTTCCATGAGCTTAAAGTAGGCTTAGATATTTTACCATTTAAAAATTGCTTGTTAAACTTAAATAAAATCACCCAATATCTAGAAAAGATCAAAGTTTTATATCACGCTAACAAAAGTATGAGTGCTTTAGTGAACATATGTTTACAGATTAAAAGAAAAGCGGAGTGGGATTCTACTGGAATATTGTATCTCTGTTTAAAGACAATTTGGTCACAACCTGAACTGTCATATCTAGGTTTGTTTCCTTTAGCTTTGCTTCAGATTCTGAGTACAAAGGAAAACTATGTCTGGTGAACTCTATTGGAACAATTACTAGGATATACAGTTGAAACCAGAAGTTTACATACATTAATTGAAAACGCATATACCCTTTTTTCCTCACTGTCTGAAGTTAAAGTATGCCAAATTTCTTTTATTTCAGGCTTCATAGAATTACCATTTCCAATTGTATTTAAATATGTCACCCTGGTTTAATTCAGAATGTGGAAACTACAAACTGTAAAATAAGATTTTGAGTTTATAAAAGTGATTTTCACAAATTAATCCAGACTTTGTAGTTTCACCCATTGTTTCATTATTATATAGTATATGTGGGAAATAATTATTTGTGGACAATACTTTTACAAATTCAAAGTCTTATTGTCTCAAATTTGATCCCATAAATCCTCACTTCCCAGTTTGACAGACTGACCGGCTTGGAAATGTTAATTCATCACAGCTGGCTCAGCCCTGAAGCTCCTGTCAAGCGGGCGCATGATGACCCTCCCCTAAGCACCATCAGTTTTACCTTTTTTTTCATACCTAAAAGCATAATGTTGACTTTCCTCATTTTCGTGGAGCATACGGACTACATCACATTAATCCTTTGCTAAGACTGTTTGGTCAATCACATTAAATCCTAATACTTTCAAGGTGACCTCGAGCATTGATTCAACAGCCATATGGTCTTATTTTAAGCTACAATTCAGCAATGTAAAGGGAGGGGGAGACTTTTCTTTTTATTACATCTAGATTAGCATATTTCTTGAACGTAGGACTATTATTGCAATCTTTTTTTTCTATCCACCCAACTGTAATAAAAATGACACTAATCCATTCGTTTTTGCCCTGCACGTGTATTTTGTTGGCTTGTTTTTCCTAAACCAAGCAGTAGTTAGATTAATTTAAGAATTGCACAGTATGCAAACAACAAAAAAACGTAAGCCAATGAGCAACACACTCTTCCAGTCACCATTAGCTTTCATTAGTTCTCTTTGAAATGTAGATTTTCCTCAATAAGGGCTTTATTTGTCAACCTGAAGTGGAATAAATGGGATTTCAAAGAAGGCCATTATGGCGAGAGGGTGCATATCCAAACAGCCAAGCAAAATAACCCTCTTTGCTTCCTTTTGATTTATTTACTATCATTGCACATAGTTGTGGTGCGTTTAACCCAACAAAAATACTATATGTCACTGCTAAAAGATATTGACTGCAGAGCCACAAATATATCACCCACTATCACTATTGACAGTTTTGACCGAGGCAAATTGTTCACATTGGTGAACTCTAAGGCCAAGAGTGTGGTCTTTATCCCACTGTAGCGTGGATGATTGAGATGTTTTTCTGTACACAATGTGGCAAAAGCGAGCGGCTTCTCTGTTTGCCATGACTCAAATAATATGGTGTTGCAGAATGCACTATGCCGTGGCTGTGCTCATTGATTTCCGAACATGATTCATGTTCAGTCAGCCTTAAATAATCTTTAGGAGTCACTTGAATGTTTGGTTATTCAAGGAGCTAAATTAGTTCAGGTTTTGATGCTGCTGTCATTGTTCCCGGATAGATTGGTTTTCCACACACATGTTGTATACTGTATCTCTACCAAGACATATAAAACCTAGACCTAATTGTACATCTTACAAACAGTGAGAAAAATAAGTACAGAGCATATGAATTTATTTTTCAGTGAATATATTTCTGCCGGGTTTGACAGACATGAGAATTAATAAAAATCATAAAAAATCTTTGTAATAACACAAGTTATCCACACACAAGGAAATTATATTTCTGCCTCTATAATTTCACTCTTTTTGAAGTGATGCACATTGAAGTTTGTGAATCTGTCAGTAATCAATGCCACTTGATATGCTTTCCAATAACAGGGTTGCAAAGATCTTGAGTGAGCACTTTGTTTTTATCCTCTATACCATGCTTTGTAAGGAGTAACTTGCAGAAAAAAACACATTTCAGTACCTCAGTGCCATTTGGTACCTAATTTTCTTCATTTTATTTCACTATGCATTACTTGTGTTGTTTCTGAGATATGACATCCATCCCAATGTCAATAGGACAATTTGAAATAAAATTTTAAAATTGAGTAAATACGCGATATTCTTTGCCAGTTTTTTCAGAAAGTAAAACAATTATTTCATAGAGATTCATTACACAAAGAATAAAATATTTCAAGCATTTATTTTTTGCAAGTCTAATGACTAGTATACAGGGGAAAAAAAGAACCACAATTCAGTGTCAGAAAATTTTAATATTGCATTAAACCAATCAAAAAAATAATTTTAAGAACAAATATCAGACTTCTGAGAAGTGTTTACATTTGTATGCACTCAACGCCTGGTTTGGCCTCCTCTTACATGAATTACTGCATCAATGCACCGTGGCATAGAGGCAATTAACCTGTGGCACTTTGTAGGTGTAATGGAATAGGAAAAACTTGGATGTGTTCAATACTTATTTTCGCTCATCAATGAAATATCCTGGCTTCTTAATGTATTCCTTGCACCCAAAACAAAAAAAAACAAAACACATAATAGACATACTTAGTCAAGAGCAGATTATTAACACAACCTTTACTGAATAAAATACTCTGCATGTTGTGTGGCTGGTGGCTCTGCACTATTGCCAGACTTTAACAACATGAAGCGATACGGAAAGCGGGAAATCAATAGTGAGTTGAACTGAATCCGAATGCTGTCCCACTTATAGATCAATTGATGGGCTCAAAAAGGCCATCACAGAGAAGTTCTAGTGTGTAACAATTCCCCATCCAACTACCAGTGGACTGCTGAATCAATCAGATTCCTGTGGGTGGACGCAATGACCACTAAAGATGATGGCATTTGTGTTTCAACAAACCACATTAGAGTAACAGAGGTGGTTTTTGAAAATGGATTACTCCACTGTATTGATGTACAGCTGACAACAAGGGCATAGGCCAAGGTTTCCTCCTATTTTCTGTCATCCTAGTCTGCCTGTGGTGTATTGATTTGTTCTCAGGTGCTTCCAGCTGTCAAATGTGGAAATCAACTCATGACAGAAGCTCTGATTACTTGTATCATATTCTGCATTAAACAGTCTCATTCACACACCAAATACCATTATAATATAGTTAAGTTCTTCATTTATGGCCAGATTGAGCTGTAATATCCAACATTAGTTCATCTAAAGCAATATTACGCTTGTTCGGCTCTCGCATCTCCTTATTATTCAATTAGGATTCTGTTTTAATTTAGGCAAACACCTGCTTGTTTTCACAGCCAAATGAAGCTCTTTTTAAAAGGATTCTACTGAGAATCCTTTTAATCCTGTTTGCACATGCAGAGGGTAATAGAGTAATCTACAGCCGAAAGTGTAACTCCCTATCAAGCTGCACAAAATGGCTAAAAAACATTTCATAGACTTCATAAACAAATGACATGCAAGCATGTGGTTTATCAGAGAAGAAGGTTGACTCACCATGCTGTGATGTGATTCATATATTGTGCAACATTCTCCTTGGATTTTTCCTTCATTTTTCATGTTACATCCACAAATTTCAATGTATTTTACTGAAAGTTTTTGTGCAAAAAACTAGGAAGGAAAAAATGTGCAATAAAAAAATCTCTTGCCGTCTCTGTCATGTTTTTGTCTAGGGTTGCCATGTATTTAGCCCCTGTTGTCTTTCTATCACTTCTGACAACATTCTCTATCCATGCCAAAGAAAATCACCCTCACAGCAAAAGACAGTTGGCTTATGATAGATTTATTTGGGGGTTTCAGAGTAAGATGGGCTGGCATTAAAATGGGCAAAATGCTTAGTGGTTGTAAAAACTCCGAAAGTGTTTTTGCAAAGCATTTTACTTGTCACTTTTGCAACAGCATATTACCAAAGATATTTTTTCACTCTAATTACTTTAAGAAATATGTAATGCTTCACTTACATGACAAGGAACGAATTGCAATTGCCACTATAATTTCACAATGTAGTCATTTTGTCTATAACTTCTTATCCAAGTTTTTGGATGCCATCACTCAAGTGGCTTGAATGCATCCCACTGAGAAGCCAATAATGCCTGTGGTAGCAACAAACTATAGCAATAGAAAAAAGTCAGCTTTAGAATAACAGAGCTGGCAGGAAACTCACCTCTGCAGTGATTGGGCTGCCGCTGCTCTCTTCTCACTCTGAAACACCGAAGATTGATGTGTTCATTTAACATTAGCCTCCAGCACCACAAAGAGGATAAGCACCTGGGCTCTAAAAATACCTTCTTTTCAGATCATCCACGGAGGAGAAAATCAAATGAGTGAAATTTCACTCCAAATGGAACCCCATTCATATTACACTGTCCTCCCTGCCAGTGATCCACAGTGTTCACAGCAATGCCTCGCTTGCTACTGAGATATTGATATTCATATGGAAATGCTACCCTTTATTAACATAATAACATAAACAAATTGAGGATTTGATTTGGGTCCAAGGAAAGAGTTAGTGGAGCCGCTTTGGCAAGCACAGCAGTCTACAGCTGTGCAACTCAGCCCAGCATGATGTATGCTTTCAGAAGAAGAACAATCCCTTGCACCTGCATAAGACAACGGATTCACTTTTTTTTTTCTTGGCTTTAATTTCATATTAAGCATCTATAAGCTTGTTGTCATAGTGACTGTGTTGAGGACTTTCGTGCTCCTTATCGTTCCCCCTTTTTTTTATTTCTTCCTTTAAAGGTCTCAGAAAATCTGTCACTGGGAATTACAATCTGACAATTACTGGCACCATGTCAGCTTTTTTTTCTTTTCTGAGGGGTTTCAAAACTGCCTGTTAATGAAAATAGTATCATATGGGTAAAAAACTCTGACTGTGGTTGAAAACAGCCCTTTTCTTAAAAAAAGGGATTTGTGTTTACACGGATAATCCTCCTCTAATACCAATTTATATCTACATTAATAGTGTGTATATTCTCCTGTGCATCTTTTGGTGTATTAGCAATGCCACAACATCCATAAGCATTTCAGGGGGTTCAATAATCCATGATTCCACTAGATAAGGTGGGGGCTGTTAAAGGTCAAACTCTTAAAATAGGACCTCCCTATAAGGTTGGAATTTTATAACTAGTCTAGTGTCACTCCTTCGTACAGCATGTTTCTTCTTTTTATGGAGATATTATTCAGAAGCTGTGTCGCCTCTCATCACTCAGTGCCTCTGTCCATGTAAGTGAGATGGAAAGAATAGGCATGTGGTCAGTCAGTCATGTCTAAGAAGACCTTGGAGGACCAGGGAGCTTTGCCGCAGGGACTTGACAGCACAAAGCTGATATATTGGTTCACTCAACAGACAAGTTCAGAAAAAAAAAAGCAAGACACCATGACCATATCCGGAATGCTAAATCACACTGGAATATCATCAGGCTGATTCCTCCTGAGGGTTGGTCACCAATCGGCCCATTTTACACTTAAGCCTTGAATAAATCTAATCAATTTCTAATTAGATGAAATTGGTGAAATAATTATTTAAGTTTCCTAAGGAAAAAAGAATAAATTGACACAATTTAAACTTTAGTTGCAATATAAGTAAATTGTGTCAAAGACTTGTATACACTCATCATGATCTGTAAGAACAATTTTTTCACCATAAACAAGATGTAACGGAACAGATTCCACTGAATCAAATAAAAGGTGTATACTTTCAGGTAAGAATTGTTCCAAAAAGTGTTTTTAAATTATTTTTAATGTCTTTGTTGTTCTTTTTTATCTGCCCTTAAAGATTTACTTGAATTCCACAGTATGTCCATGTGCAGATCATCAATTCCTTTTCCATTGCCAGAAATGACATCCTTCCCCTCAGTGCTCTCATATCATACCTATCATATCCATCACACCAATTACTGCTCCCAGGGACAACAGTATAGACCAGGGGTGTCCAAACTTTTTGCAAAGAGGGCCAGATTTGATAAAGTCAAGATGCGCGGGGGCCAATAGTTTGTTCGGACATTTTTTAACTACAAAAGTGTCATGCAAATACACACTGTTATAAAACAATTTTCATTGTCACAATTATCTTTATTTTTCAAATGACAAAATAACCAAATACAAGCCACTCAGGCAGATGAGAACAACTCTAAAAACACAAATTCTGCTTTTCTTTCATATCTGGAGAGTCAGATAACATTGAACAAACTGTATGAAATACTTTAAATTTACATGAGTTTAAAAATATCTTTGCCTCAAGAACATTTTAAACAGGAGTTATAAGTAACGCAAAGTTGTCTGTTATTATTAAATCTTAAAACAAGTGAATTTTGCTCTTGTCATTTACAATATCTTTCAGAAAGTAATAGTTTGTATCACATCTACAGGTTCATAACCAAATCTTACTCAAGAGTTTAATAAAAATAAGTGCCATAAACCCAAGTGCATAAATGTTCTTTTGACTTTTCACTGCTGATAGTGACAGACGTTATCGTTCAAAACACTCAGTTTTATGTCCTCAACTCTCAGTGCCACACTGTTACGTGCCAGGCAAACATTTGCAAATTCTTGCTTCTTCTCAGGGCAAATGTTCTCCACCATTTTCATAACACAGTTTTGATGAATGTATCTTCAGTAAAAGGTTTGCCATGTTTAGCTATTAACATTAACATCGTAGCTTGCTTTGGTGGTATTTTCTTTTGACTCAGGCCTAAAGAAATCGCTGTTGTGATGCCAGTGCAGCTTGGAGCTGCTTCAGTTTTTCAGCACGGTCACTCCCTGTTAGCTTGTTGTATGTGTTAGCATGTTTAGTCTGGTAGTGTCTCTTTACGTCAAAATCCTTAAACAAGGCAACCGTCTCATTACAAATTAGACAAGCATAATTGCCTTGATTTTCAGAAAAGAAGTATTGTAATTCCCATCTCTCTTGAAAGCGGCGGCCCTCACTGTAAACTTTCCTCGTTTTCTTTGCAGTGGCCATGGCAGAAATGAGTGGAGAGGGGTTCGCTGCACCGAGGCAGAGACTGATAGTATTAAAGTGGTGCTATCACCATTTGGTGAAAGGAGGAATTACAGTTTCAAGTTTTATGATTTATTTATTCTGTTTCACAGTGCAGGCGGGCCATAAATAATACATTATAAGACCGAAGCTGCGGGCCGTATGAAATCTGACCGCGGGCCGTGATTGGCCCCCGGGCCGGACTTTGGACATGCCTGGTATAGACCATTACAACAGAAAAGATGGCATAGGGGAACACAATAAGCATGACTTTTGGGGGAAACAACCAAAAGTCTATTGGGGTTTCTTTTGTGGGGGTTTTTTTATATACGGCCACAGGAGTCAGCCCAACACAGCAAGAATGACCTGCCAGCTGTGTTTCAAATGACACTGTTGCATATTTTTAAAATCCCATCTTGATCTTTTTGTCAGTTTTGCTGCTCTCAATGCAAATGCTCTCCTTTAACTGGTAGCACAGTTAAGGTGGGCATGTTTTAAAAAGAAAAAGAAAAAAAGTTGAAGTTTAAGTTTTTGTCACTCTGAAATTGAAACTCTTTAATTTCACTATTTGTGTAATTAAACTTTGGATGTCAAATTCATCGTAAGATGTAATTATTTTGTCTGGGAATGTATCATGATAGAATCATCAGCACAAATTAGTGCATAGAAAACCTGTTAAACATTTCCTTAGATTTAAAAGGACATCAGTAAAGTTTTTGTTAAAATGCACAATTTTAACTACTGCAACTTTCAGTTTCAGCATTCAGCACCATCAAGGTTTTTTTTTATGTTTGACCTGTATGCCTTCTGATTAAATTAGGTCCCTGTTATTCTACTGTTAATCCCAACAGCTGCTATATTTTTCTTACTCAACATTCACTGTATATGAAATCCTCAAATATAGGAAAAAGTGTAAGATCAGACTTTCTAATTAGACTGATGTTAACATGTTTATTCAATTCTCAGCGATTATTGTGCCAAACGTTCGCGCTAACAGCTAAATGACCTAAGTAGAGAATTAATTGCTATCTGCTAGTTGTATGTCTTAATTAACCCCCACACTCTGCACAAGCGAAATAAACCAGTTTGTTCAAGTAAGATTGAATCAGTAGCTAAAAGTCCATTCTTTGTATTGCTTGTGAAAATGTTTTCTAGTTAATTAGAAAATGCCTGAGTAAGTCATTTCAACAAAAATAATCAATATAAGAGTGGAAAAATAAAACAAATATCTTCATAAAAAAAGAAGGCGAATGAAGCATGCAATAGCTTCACTCTTGATCTTTTTAATTACTTTTCAGTAAAGCATAAAACCGTTTCACCTCACAAGATGTGTTGCATTTCTTTCCATGAAACAAAATCGACAGAGGAGTTCTTACAGAATATCTTGTTTTTATGGAAGTTTCTAGAGTGAAACTGTACTCATTGTTCTTGTTTGAAATTGGCAGGACTCTCTGGGATTGAAAAGACAAAAAGACTAAGTTTCCAAACTAGCATAATTATTCATGATACCGTCAAACAGGAGGAGGTTTGGAAGTTATTCAACATGGTTGCAGAACAGATGTCTCTGAATGCAGCTCTGTGGACAGGTCTAGAAGTCTGAGACATAGTTTTCAAGTTGACAATGAGAGGCTCTCTTGACATTTGTGAAACAAAATGCATTCTTTCACCTATATGGGGAAAGATAGTGAATGCAATCATTTTCCTCACTAAAATTTTTACGGACAAATTGATATTAAATTCACACGGAATATCAGGAACAACTCACATCACAGCTTTCACACATAACAAAGATAGCAAAAATAATTCAAATAATTTCCAGATCCAGCACAACAGAAAACATGTCCCTAGAGCATTTGTTCATATGTCTAAAATAGCTCAGTGTCACATTCTATGAGTACATATGTTGAGATGGTAATATGTTGCTAAACCTTTAGTATGTTAAAACGCATTTCAAAATTGACCACAAATGTGACGGCACCTATTCAGCAGGCTTTTACAATCCTGTCAAGCTGCACAATCCAGTGGATGTTTCCAGCTCCACAGCTGCTCTCTGCACTCCATAGTGATACCTATCCTGTTAGGTGACACTTGTTCTTATGAATCCATTCACTGCTAAAAATCGTGAATGGACTGGCTAAGTCGCAGGACAAAAGTTAGCTGTCAGAAGGGAATATATTTTACTGCATTTCCACTAAAGACCTAAAAAACCTTTTCTTTTATAATGGATCAACCCAGTGTCAAACCAGTAGTCTCCAGTAAGATTAATGTCATCCACCATTGCTTCTTAACAGAATATCGATCATTAAAATCAATGCAACTTAAAGACAAGAAATGTAGTGAGATTTAATGTAGCCTTGTGTAACTGTGAGAAAAATGCTGCATTTTGTCAACAAAAATAAATGGTAAATATAAACATTGAATCAGTTTTGAATCCCTCTTTTTCACATATTCTGGTATTGCACTGTTCCATTCAGTGAGATTTTGATTGAAAAACCTAAATATTTAAAAGGTTTTGTTCAACTGTTACACAATTTATCATTTTTTTTGTAATATTAAGGCAATAAAAATATCCACTGAATACTTTACCGAGATTCTTTTATGAAATATAGCATCCGTGAAGGACAACCCTGCACCATACAAACATTTCTAATTCCTACTTTAGTTTTATAAGATTTTTTTGGCAGATCTTTACAGAGGTTAAAAACAAGCAAGCATGCAAACAGTCACGCTAGAAATTCAAAATGCATACAAATAAGACAGAACTATTTGTGTTTAGATAACTAGCCAGGTTAAAAAGGCATGTTTTCTTTATATTATTTTTTATTCACCCTCTTATCTAAAAAAATAAGATAACCCTTACTTACTGCAGAAGCTCTGTGTTGGACATTTGATGGCTATTCAAATTAGCTCAATATGATTTTTTGCTTTAGGACATACAGCTCTGGAAAAAAATGAAGAGCCCACTGCACTGAAAAAATGAAAACCCATTGAAAACCTCGTGGTTATTCCACCAAATATTGATTTCCGAACTCTTCCTGAGTTAAAACAGTAGTATTGTTGTTTCTAAATTAATATGAACTTGTTATCTCTTTTTTTGCATTATTTGAGGTCTGAAGCACTGTATCTTTTTTGTAATTTTTCAAATAAATACAAAATTATTGCTTGGGATTTTGGAGGTATGTTGTCAGTAGTTCATACATATACAGAGTAAAACCAGAAAACTAATCATTTTGCAGTGGTCTCATTTTTTTTCTAGAGCTAAAGACTTTGTTCTGTTTGTCTTGAAGTAAACCTTTCAGCCTTTTCAAAACTCTTAAACTTAATTTTTAAAATCGCAAGGACAGAGTCGGGCAAAAGACTTGCAGAGAAAAAGGAAAAATATCCCTTTTTGTTAACGCAGCTCAAGGCTCTAATGCTGGGAACTTGTTATCAGCATCAGTTGTAATGGAATATTTGCTTGATCGCCCACATTTATTCTTTGTGTAACAGGAGGCTGTATGCATGATAAAGTCTCTTATCCTTTAGTCACTTACATCTTTGTTCCTTTAGCCTTTTTTCTTAAATAATGCATAAAGACAATCGTGTCAAGCAGCATTTACCTACTACTTGAAAATAAGACTCGCTAAAGAGTCGTCGAGAGTTAGAGGGAAAATAGAGCAGTGTCTGTAAAGCCCATCACAGCTCTGAGAGTCTAACACTTTAATAATAAGTTGTAAAGCATCAACCTCGACAATAATACTTGATGTTGGGACACAAAGAAATGTAGCAAACTCAGAGCACAGGGGATCACTTTTATTTTTGCAAGATTTGATTTCATCATTGTGAAGAAAATCCTTCACAATTATGAAGGGTACTTAATGAAGCTCTAAATGAAACGTTAATTCATCTTTACTCAACCTTATGTATGACCCATGTTCAGTGACCTCAGGCTGTAATAGGGGTTTACATTGTAGTTTTGCCTTACAAACTTAAACTTGTGCATACCTATAAAGAAGTATAATATTCTCGATTGTTAAGAAAAAATCTAAATAGCATTATTGCATGCAAATGTATTCAACCCCTGTTAATCAGATACCTAGATTTAACCTACATGTGTTGAGGAACCTACACTGTGAACAAATCCACTAAGCACCACACTGTGATGCTGTCAGCACTGCGGATACATTTTGTTTCAGCAGGGACAGGGAACCTGGTCAGACTTGATGAGAAGATGATTGGAGCTAAATTCAGAGCAATCCTTGAAAAAAATCTATTAGTCTGTCAGAGACTTAAAATTGGAGTGGAGGTTCACCTTACATTAAGATGATGACCCTAAACTTTCAGCCAGAGCTGAGTGGTTTAGATCAGAGCATATTCGTGACCTTGTAAAAGTCCTATTGAGAGTATGTGGCAAGACTGGAAAATTGTTAACAGAGACTCTCGATTCAATCTGACTGAGCTTGAGCTATTTCAGAGAAGAATTGTGGAAGACTTCAGTTTCTTGATGTGCAAAGATAAAGACCTGAAGTTATAATTTCAGCAAAGGGTAATTTTATAGGCTGTTGACTCTGAAAAGAGGGGTGTTTGATACAAATATATTGTGCTACACTACACCTGTCAGGAATGTATTTGTAAATAATTTTCAAAATCATGTATCCTTTTTCTTCTACTTCGCAATTATGCCGTGTTTGTTTTGCTCTATCGCATGTAATCTCAAGAAAATACATTAACATTTTTAGCTTGTAAAAAAGTTAAACCAGTATGAATATACTGGAAAGTTGCTGAATGGTAGCTCAAGTGTTACTATTCCAGCGTTCTGAGTCAGAGCAGTTTAATTCTTGTTCAGGGAAAGATTAGATTTTCTTTTCATTGAGAGAGGCTCTGATTATTACAAGTAGCACCTGAATAGATGGCAGTCGTGACTGCTGTATTTTGAGAAGAATAACAAAATAATTATGTTTCCTGAATGAAGGGTCTAGAGAATAATAGTTGCCTACTTCTCCCAAAAAGCAATTATCTTTGGGCAACTTTCTCTCTGTTGTTTCGGACAGTGGCTGTATGAGCAAAAACATGTGGGTGTATGCATGAGCTCTCATGTCCTTGGCTTTTTGGAAGATTTCCTTGCATATAAATCTACATCACCAACCTTAAAAAAAATACCTCTTCTCTTTCAAACTTCCTGAGTTGAGCTCATAGACTTAATTTTTTATGGTGGGTGCACTTACGCATGTGGCTAAATGCGTGTAGGTGTGTGTGCATCAAGGCAAAAACGGCGTGTTTGTGTGTTAAAATGCAGACTTTGTGTCCCCTCAGCGGATTGTCGCTCCTGCTTAAATCCCATATGAGCTCAATCCAAAGTGAGCAGTGCTGGCCTATTCTCTAGCCTCAGTTCCTCTGCTATAAGGCTGGCTGAGTGGCGGTAATTGCCTCCCGCCCTGCCAGTTCGTGCCTTGACAAGTCGCTCAGAATGCAGATTCAAACCATAGCTCCCCGTAGACTACGCTAAGCAAGGTGGGCTGCTCCAAATGCCACGGTAGACCACGTTCTTACATTATGTACCCTAATGTATGAAAAACCAGAGCTGGAGGCATCAGGTGAAGTATTTGTGGAGTTGAGAGGAACATGTTTGCCTATTTAAACAGAAAGGTCATTAGACGAGAAAAACAGCGCTGTCAAATGATGTCAAATCCAGTCAGAACTCCATTTTTACTGAGAGGAGGAACTATTAGAATAGTCAAAATAAAACTAATAGATTTGGCCTGAGGGTCTCTGTTTCCTCAAAAGCTCAGCTTTTGATACAGTTGCAGCATCTCGAGATTGAAGGAAGTAAACAGAAGTGCATAGTGAATAAACAGTATTTTTCTTCCGTAAGCCTTGAACTGTTGGAATATCCCAAGAATCCCTTAGGCACCAACACATTTGATCTAAAACTAATATTGTCCTCTCAGTCTATAATGCGCCGCTGCTTCTTTCTTGCAATTCTGTCTCAGACATTTGTTTGTACAGATGAGCACAGGAGACCAAATAACATAAAGGCTCTTGGCTATTGAGAAAAATGTTTTCGTAACTTCCCATCTCCTTAATGTTTCCGTGCTTTCTTAGTTCATCTTGCCCTGCTGGACACAAGTGCATAACTGGCATATTCAACTATCCCACCTACAGTGTTAAATTGTAGCACACACACATCCCTACACCCCAAACACTCATCCACACACTTGTTTGTTTTTACACATGGATGTGTACAGAGCCCACAGGACCAACTCTAGCTGGTGGCTGACTGTCACATGTCTGGGTTAAAGATGTGTGAAAGAGCACATGCATATGGTTGTATGATTCTCCAATTTATTCAGAAAAGCTGTGTGAGAGGAGTCAATGAAAGAGTTCATGCACCACCTCAAGGGATACACAGTTCTTTAAATGTACATATAGTACCTTGCAAAAGTATTAATAGCATTGGATATTTCTTTAATTTGTTGATTTATAGTCACAAAGTCAACTATTATTTTATTAATGCATGAATCATGAATTTGTAGCGAGAGGATAAAAATTCATGATTTCTTTATTTATTTTAACAAATAAAATATTTAAAAAACTGTGGCGGCTCCTTTGTTTGCAGCCACACAAAAACACACACTGCTTTGTAGTAAAATACGATACTTAAAGTGTTAAGATTCTAACTAGAATTGCAGTAAAGTCACAAAAAGAAAAAAAGATTTCAGAACTAATAACACAGTACAGGCTCGTATTCCTAACTTACAGCAATGCAACGTTCCAGGTGGACTAGATGTCATGGATTTGGTGAGAAAATCTTTATTGCAGTCATTAGAGGCTTGAGACCTGAATCAGAAGTCTATAGAGTTCATCCGGACTTTCTCCTCGAAAACTTGACTTGTACTTGAAATATATCTGCTTTGTAGCTGCATTTATTCAGCAATTACATCTGCGAATCTTTTGAGATATGTCTGTTAGAGTTGCAGATCGTCACATAAATTCTCAACAAACAACAACATACACCTGAGTATGTGGTAGTAAGGGGACAAAATGCGGAAAATGCATTGCAATGCTTTTGCAATCTTTGTATCGTCAACAAAGGAGTAGTTTCTAGGAATTGTCCAAATAAAGAAAAAAAATGCTTGTGTGTGTAGTCTCAAGAGATGCTTTCCCTCCACCAGCAGCAGCAGCTCATCAAAGTAACATAAAAATAGGATGACTCAGACTGATGTTGACGCTTTGAGACCTGCTGTGCCAGAAGAGTAACAAACTTTAACATGTTTGCCTCATTCTTCTTGTGTCCCTCTCACCCGCTTTCATTTTCTGCTAAGTGGACCTAAACACTCATGCAATCTCAGAATTAAGTAGATATTTCTATTATAAAACCCAGCATAACAAATTATTGGATGGGTGCCTTCATTAGATGAAGAAATGTGTTATCTGAGTTCAGAGTTTATGAAACAAAATAGCTTTGTCATTTTTGCATCCCTTAATTTAGCAACTATGCAAATCAAGAAGGTTGCTTGAAGTCACTTTTGATAGACTTCCAGATTTGCATTAGAGACCAATCTTCTCCAAACACCTGGTATGCTTTGTCAAGAAAGCAAATTGCCATATTTTTTAAAGTGTCAGCTCGTCCTTTAACCAAGACTCGCACCACATTTTAAAAATCTGCTCTGATGACTGAAAGTAATCCGGGATTACGCAATGGCGGCTGCGCAGCAGATGATGTGATCCACTTGTCTAACAACTTGAGTGTCACATTTGTGATTGGTATGGATTTAGAGTCATTATTTGTCATCCAATCCGATTTGTGAAATCATAGACCAGTGTGAGGAGAAAAAGAATTGTCTGATACCGGAGACCAAAAGGTTGACTCTGAGGTTTGTACATATTTAATAATTAATTGTCAGTTACTAAGTTAAATGGATATATTTGGTCAGAAGGGACCTCTACTCTGTAATGTATTGTTTGTGCCAAAAAAATTTACCTTGCCAAGAAATCAACCAAATGATCTGAGTTCAACCAGTTCTGTGTCATCTGACCTTGTGGATTTGAAGATTATGTCAAACGAATGCATCCAGAAGGTGGCAAAAACACTTGTCTAATGTAAGATAAAGACAAAAAAGCTACTGGCCTCATAACACATTCAGTGTCCTTTAAAATTTTCAATAGTCAGTTTTGCTTATCACTTATTTCTGCATCACTTTAAACTGTTGCCACCAACACTGGGCCAATCTAAAAAGCCGTTGTGGCAATAAATCGTTAATGACCCCTGGTCCCTCGGAGAGCTACTTACTGCAGCCAGGGCCCCTGCACACTGGAGTGAGTAGAGCAGTTCCACACTGATAGCTCTGAATATATATGCCCTTGACATGACAAAGAGAGGTGGAGGGCTCAAAGTGGTCACATCGCATTAGCATCGAGCATGCATGAGTGGCTCAAAGGGCAGCCTGCTGGAGCCCAGTGGTGGTTAAGGCAGTGCGCAGGAGGTTACAGATGCAGGGTCTAATATGCTTGAGGCACTTCACGGGACAGTTGGATGGGGTCAGTCAGCAAAACCAAGCAGCCACCCTTCAATAATTAAATCAGTCACAGTCAATATATTTTGGCATAAGTGCCTGAGCTTTTTGATCACTGAAGGAAGAAGTAGAAATTAGAAGCTTGACAGAAAACTGACTGATGGCATCTCCCGAGATCATTTAAGGAACATATGTTTGCATGTTTACAAATTAAGCTTTGTCACATGTATGTTTTGTTTTTGTTTTTTTCCAGGTCAGTGTCCTCCGTAAGCAGCTTGTTGCTCTTTACGGCGAAGGTGGCTTTTCACCCGAGCTCTGGCCTTCTGTCAAATTAGATTAAGGGCTGCTTACTCATTATTGACAGGAGCCGCTTGCAGTAATGACCCACAGTGAGAGACTCATTTCCTTTGATGGTAACAACACTGACTATATTGCACATCTCCCTAAGCACATCTCTTCAGGGGCAACAAGCTATCTGATCGCCTTTAGATATGTATGTATATATATATATGTATATATATATATATGTTTTTTTTTTTTTGTGATATATTTCATGTTGCACTGTTCGTTTTGCTTCTGTCCGGCTTTGATCATTGAAAGTGTCTGTCTGATGTGTTTTTCTTCGCACTCCCCTTCTTTGGCCCACCCCAAAGTCAGCCGACAGAAGGGTTCCATTTCATAAAAGCTCCTGAGAGCAAGCTTCTGCGTGTCATTCGTTTGAGTTGGAAGGATGACAGGAATCACATTTAATTGAGGGGTTCTTTTGTCGGTTGAAGAGATAAGGGGGTATGATGTGAACACATGATGAATACAGAAGAACCATGGTCATTTTTTTTCTTTTTCTGTCCATTAGGTTGGCAGCATACATAATACTCCTTTTTTTTTCTTGTTTCTCAACCCGTCTGCAGTTATGTTTGTGCCATCATGTGGATGTTTACAATTATGTGTTTGCACACCTGCTTCAGTGTACACTGTGCATTTCTGATTGTGGACAGCGCCGGAGGCCTGGAGCTGAGCATCCACCCTTTACAAGCAGCAGGGTGTCCAATGAGATGCTAAGGAGGGAGCCTGTGTGCAGTTCTGTGTGATTAACACGAGTCAGACTGCCAGAGGAGGAGGAAGCTATCTGCCTCTGATTAACTATAACACGTTGAAAGTGCACTTTTAAAACAATTCAGTTCGCTTCTCCATTAGCAGCCAAGCCAGACAAATGGCAAGATATTTTCAAGCAATTGTTAAAACTCCTTTTTAGATCAGATCTACTTGGGGCAAAAGAGCAGCGTGTGATTTCAAATGGTTATGGTACCTTGACAGGAGAAATGGTTCCTAATCAAGACAAAGACTGGACCCCTTGTAGCCTAAGAGCTGTTTATCTTTTTATTTTCATCCACAAGTCTTCAGTTGGTCCTCACATTTATCCTAAACTGATGGTCTTGCTAATTTCAGTGCATATGTTACCTCTGACCTTTACCTGACAGGTGTAATAGCAACATTTCTCCTGACAACAGGGTAACAGTTAGTCTGATTTATGTTAATAACATTCATTTTCTGTACCTCTGGGGTGATTTATCCAGCACCCATTTCTATTCCCTTATTTTCACAAGTCCAGCTGCAAAGTCAGAAATATATTTTATTTCTTGTTTTTATGTTTCAGTGAGATGCGGTCATTGTGTCTCTTTCTGTAATTTTGGATTATTTCAGGAACCAAGGCAAAGTTTATTTACATAGCACATTTCAGTAACAACATGATAATAAAAATATAAAACATTGAACAGACAAATAACATTTGATAAAGAAACATATTGAAAAGTTGCAATTAAGACCAGAATAAATCTATTTTCTATTTATTATTAATCAAAGACAACTCTGAACAAATGGGCGTTTAGGTTTGATTTAAAGAACCTTGGTATTTCTTCATGTTTGCAGTTTTCTGGAAGCTTGTTTCAGCTTTGAGGATCACAAAATAATAATGTTTGGTTCTGATTCTGGAGATGCATAGTAGACTTGAACAAGAAGACCAGAGTGGTGTGGAAAGTTGATGCAACAATAACAGACCTTTGACGTATTAAGGTTCATATTATCTGAGCCTTTTCCTCTTTTGTCACGACATGTGACAGGAGGAACCTAAAGAATAAATTTACACAGAATCCTAGCATTTCTGCATTTTATCTCCCTAATGCACTTGAAATTTGTTTTATTGGTTTCCTGCAATCATATTTTTATCTCTGCACAAAAAGGTACAAAGATAACCTGTCAAAGTCCAAGGACCATCTGAAAAACCTGTCGATGTTGGAATATAGTATGAAAAGCAGAATAAAATTGTTGACTTCTTAAAAAATGTGAATGCTTTTACATCCGTTTAATGTCCCAGCTGACATCAGATCACCTTAAGTAAGTGACAAGCTATGCACAATTGTTATTTCACTTAACTCAGAGGTCACTGCTTGCAATATTGCACTGAACTAAGATCCCATGTGTACTTTTAGGTGAAAACTGATTTCTTCGCAGAAACCGAAAGAGGGGAAAAATGGTTTTTTGTTGATTTTTTTTTGTAGAACAAACAACCTTTTCTTGTTTTTTGCCCCCAGCCTCCCCCTCTATATCCTGCTCTTTGTTCCGGAGTTCAAAGCAATCTGGCAGGTGGAGTCCAAAAAGAGTCCAATGTTGTCCAACAGAAATCAGATTTTCTCCACTCTCCATTAGCCTTAGCCCCTTCACTCTCCCCCCTGGAGATCACATTAAATGACATCTGCTATCATCAGGATAATTTATGTGAGCTCCGTGAGATGACTGCAGATGCTGGGTAGCAGATCATGGAGATGATGAAGGAAAGAGAAGAAAGATAAGAGATGTGGCTATCTTAAAATTATTCACACTTGCATTAGAGCTTGTTAGATCTGTCACAGGATATAATTAACATATAAATCGATACTGTTTCGCAAACCAAGCATGGTGCCGTTGTTAGCGAGTTTATCCCTCTGGGAGAATAAAAAAAGAGAATGGGTTCAGGATCTATAACTTCAGCTCATATAACAGCTCTAATAAGGTACTTCAGGATATGGAGACTGTGATCAGAAATAATGCCTGCTTCAAGAGGGTATCTCTGAGGTGAAAACTCAGAGATACCCTGAGTTTTCTCTGCCAGGGTTAGTTTGAAGAGTGCCCAGTCTGAACAGTTGTCAAAAGTAGCGATCCATGACCCCGGTGCAGGAGTATCAGCCACAACTGAATAGCCCTTCTTATCTTCTGACTATACCATTAGGAGGGCTCACTGTCTTTTGTCTCACGTTTTTGTTCCTCCATTGCATTTGTCGCTCTCCTGTTCCTCTTGGCAGTGCAAACAGGCACTTCTGTTCACTTGGTAATGAGAAGATGCCTCTCTTTGTCACAGTGCTTCCCTGGTTCCCTTTTGATGCCTTTGTGAACATCTGTTTCTATCTCTTTCTGCCTCTCAAAGGACTGTTTATCTCATGTCACCTCTTTAACAGCAGGTGTTATCTCTGCTATGCTTTTAAAAGACTGAACTTGGCTGCCCTTGAAACGTATAGGGATTGAGCTTGTATTGAATCATCCAAGCTGCCATCCTCCTCAAGACATCTGAGCATTCCTACTTGAGTTCTTTCTGTAATCGCAGTTACAGTATTCTGCAGGGTAGCAAGCACTCTTTGTGCCGCTGCACTTGGTAACACTACCTTAAGGCTCTGTTCAACACGCATCAGTCATTTAGCAGTGCACAAGTATTGCTTTTTCTGGGAAAAATGTACAATTTTAATAAATAGTCTCCATGCAGCCTCGGTCTAGACATTTTTGGACTGAGGCGTCTGCATAGGCGCCTGATTATAAAAGAAGCATGGACATTAATTGGCTGGCTGATGTTGGGTTGTCAGCAGTAGCTGATGGCTCATTATGCTGCTAGAGCAGAATAGGAGTAAGATAAGTGTTGAGTGCACCCCCTCACTCTTTCCATTTTGGCCTTCCTCAAACCATGCACACCCTGTAATTTCAGCATCAACACATCATTCAAAGCGTCTGGGGCATTAGATAATAAAATCTGTCTTTCCCATGGATATAAGCTTTGGGGGGGCTATGTGCTTGAGAGATGGCTATGATTGTGCATGTGTGCCTCTTTGTTTGTGATGCAGGGATTCAAGGGGACAGTTTGCTTGGCTAATGGGGTTGGCGTGCAACACAGTGCTCTCCCAGGCGAACAGCTAATTAGCAGAAGCAGATGAGAACACAGTGAATGTACGTCCAAGTTTCAAAGACGCGCTTTTCAACCAACCAGAATGGTGCTGTTTCCCTTCTGCCCAATCGGTGGCCCTGTGCTGCCAAATCCCATCCATGTTTAGAGTCCACCCGGCCAGTCTACGGCATCTTAACCTTTTCATGCCTCTCCCGCCTTTCCAATGAGGCTTCCCTTTGCCATGGCAACAAAATGTGTCAAATGACTACTCAGCCCTGGGGGAAGCTCAAAAAAATAGAACCCATTAAGTTAAGGGTCATTTAACGTTCTCATCCGCTATTGCCACTACAGATGAACAGTTAGAATGGGAGAATTGTCCTTGAGATGAAATTGCTATTCTTTTGTGCAGCAATAATATAGGTTAAGAGAGAACAAAGGTTGAGCCTGTATGCTAGCATGCTGCTGTAATGTCCCTTTATTCTATTTGCAGTAAACCAGACCTGGTATTGCCAAGTGTAATGATTCTCTCAGATTATGCTGTGCAAAATTGTCTCTTCATGTTAGGCAGGGTCAAATTACTGCAGAGGGAAGAGAATGTTATTGTTGTGAAGTCCAGGATTGGCGTAATGCTGTAAAGATGGAGCATACAATTCCTTGAAAATATATTTATATTAACTGAATCTTTTCCTCTTTTATCACAATATAAACAAACTTCAGTGCATTTCATCTGATTTTGCCCTCTACACGAATGCAAAGAAGAGTCATAATTGTAAAGTGGAAGCAGATATACAGTACAGACCAAAAGTTTGGACACACCTTTTAATTCAATGAGTTTCCTTTATTTTCATGACTATTGACATTGTAGATTCACACTGAAGGCATCAAAACTATGAATAACACATGTGGAAATATGCACTAAACAAAAAAGTGTAAAACAACTGAAAATACCCCTTATATTCTAGTTTCTTCAAAGTAGCAACCTTTTGCTGTGATTACTGATGAGCTACAAGAGGTAGTCACCTGAAATGGTTTTCACTTCATAGGTGTGCCCTGTCAGGTTAATAAGTGGGATTTCTTGCCTTATAAATAGTCATGAAAATAAAGAAAACCCATTGAATTAGAAAGGTGTGTCCAAACATTTGGTCTGTACTGTATATATATACTGTATATATACATGTACAGTATATATATATATATTTTTTCAAATCTTAAGATATCTAAATTTCAAAAATGTGGTATGCATTTATATACATTCCCCCTGAGCCAATACTGAGAAAGGCAGTGTTTGGGTTATGTTTCTACCAACCTTGCACATCTTGAGACCCTCGTAACCTCCAGCTCAGTCAGTCTGGAAAGTGTGTGTGAACTGGGGAATACACCGCTTGGAATATATGACCCAATATCTGATATTTTCTGATATTATTTCCCACCCTTTCAACACTGTAAAAAAAAAATCCACACATCTGACATTGCTTTAGTTAAACACCCTATAGTCCTGTTCCGTATCACCTCTGCTGTCACAGGTCCAAATACCACAGGGCACTGTATCCAGATATCTTTTAGATTCTGCCCTATACAACATCTAAAATGACGTTAATCTCCTATTTTTTGTATAACAGTGGCATTGTGGATTCTGCTGTTATAGAATGATAAATGAACATCAGATTTTGCTTGAAAGTGCAAATATCTTCAAGAAAGCAGGTGACAGGTTGTTGAATTTTTATGTGACAACTTCTGCAGCTGAATGTCAGTGTTTTTTCTCTTATATATTTGCAGAAATTACCTCTCTGTTAGTGTAAGGTTTGCATGGGAGACCCCAACTTTAACAGCTCATTTATCATTCATCTGAGTTTGGCCCAAAGCAGCCAGGAAATGTAGGGGAATGAGATTTCCTTGGCCTCTGGGTAGACTATCTGTGTGCACACAGAAGTCACAGTCAACCTTGCAACGTTAGCAAAACCATTTCTATCCCCCTTTTTAGATATGAACACATCTCATCATGACACCTTATGGTGGAATTCACCAGTAAACTGAGCTGGAGCCAGTATGGGGGTATTTTTAACCCACCGCACCATATGTAATCTGAACCCGAAATTTGGACATTTTTAATCCATTACAACTGATAAGAGATGATTGAAGTCAACACATGCCTCAGTGGACCATTTTTTAGGAGGTTCACTCTTTCAAAACAAGCCTGATAGGCTACTCCATCCTGAAATAGTGAAATATGTTCAATATAGCACTGATCTCTTCCCATCCTGGGCGCAGTATTCTCCTCTGGCCCGCTAAAAATTCCCATCGTAAGACTCTTTATTGTGTCCAGCGCTGTCTCTCTCTGTATTGCTCTCATCTTTCTTATAGCCCGAGAAAAGACAGCATAGTTGAAGAGGTTCAACTTAGTTTGAAATAGCTTTTAGTTCATGCCATATCTTTTAGAGCCATGGTGAAAATTCAGTAAGCCATTCTTTTTTGAGAGCTTTATATATTTGGTCAAGATTAAATCATCTGGTGCTTAACGCTGTTAAAATAAGATAAATGCAATCTCAGACAACCAAAGATGTAGCGCCCCATTATGCAGTGTGTAGAATAAGAATTAAACATTTTAACTGTTTTCTCAATTCAAATATTTCTAAATTGACCATGAACATAAAATCCACACCAAATGTTGGCAACAACCCAAGTAATCCACACATCCAAAGATTTTAAAGAAAATTAGTCTACAAATGAACGTCCCAGTAAAATAAAATGATACAGAAATAAGCATGCTTACAGAAATGTATTGTTTTTTAAATCATGACAACTTTAAGATGCCTCCTGTATGAAGAAACAGATCACATGCAGATCACATGCAATGCTAACCCATTCTTCACATAAACTGTGTTCAAGTCTTAAAGGTTTTGGTTCTTTCTATGCACTTTGATCTTCATTTCTGTCCACAGACTTTCTGTTGTATGCAACTCAGGTAATTCACTGGGCAGTGTTTCTTTCTTTGTTTCTCCATTTCTCCATTAATATTTCCTTCAGTTCTGTGAAGTCTGTCCTAAGAAAGCCCACACCATGATGAGCACTATTGTCTACTACTGTACATTTTAGGTTGTGTGCAGAACCGCTCTTCATCCTAACATAGCCCTCATAGTGACATCCAAAGAGTTCAGCTTTGACCTCGTCTCACCAGGCTATGCAGTCTTCTTTCAATACTTGACTGGTTTGTCCAAGTCTAGTCACAAACATTAAACAAGTATCAACATGACTCATCTTCAGCAGTAGAGTTTCATAAATACAATGTGGCCAAGTGCAGTTCTTCATGGGAAAAACTCTACCTGCTATTTCCATATCATTTTGAAGCTTGTTGCAAGTGCTTCAAAAAGAGCAGTCCTGGTTCTTCAGCTGCTCTTTGATTATTATTTTGATTCCTCTGTCAGAAATCTTAATAGCGACTCCTGGTTATGGCAGCTCTAAAGCGATAAGATGCTCTTTTCACTTCAGATTATGGCTCAATGGCACTCTCTGGAACATTCAAGAGTTCATAAAAGTAGCAATAACCATTGTCATTAATGTGAATTGCAACAATAATATATTTGTGAGGGTCTCTGCTTTTACCAATCATCTCTCCCTGAACAGTATTTTGGCAATGAGAAATTATTTTATAGGCATATAGGCGTTGGAATACTTTATAAATGCTGACAGATTTTATCTGGTTCCTGAGCAGGAATCTGTGTTCACAACGAACTCCCATTCTCCGTGTGTTTAATACTTGTGAATTTTTTTTTTCTTTGTGCATGTGTGGATTACTTTGCTTATTACCACCACATCTATAGTGAATTTCATGTCAATGAAAATTTGAAAAGTTTTATTTACTATTAAAAGAATTAAAAATTTTTAGTACCTAGTTTACCTCCTGTTTGGAATGTTATTTTTTATCAATAGGCATGTTTACATGAACATACAGTATGTCTTCAGACTAAACGTCGGAACAGAATAAAAAGGCATCATGTGAATGCCCTAGTCGGACTTTTTCTGATCTGGAAAATTCAGGCGTGCTTCACTCTGGAGTTGACTCGATGCAGACTTAAAGCAGACGTCCACCAGATACATCCGTGCAAAAGTACATTTTTACAATAATAAGATTCCTGATTCCTAAGCAGGAATCTGTGTTCACAACGAACTGTTTTGTATGCAACATAGTTGATCAGGTCTAGAGTCGGTGCAACCAGTTTCACATCAGCATAATTGCCACTTTGTACCGTACTAACAGGTGTGTCGTGGCTGCCCTGGTGAGGAAAAACTGCAGTATGCATTTGGCTAGTTCATCAAACTTGCTAGTATCTATTCGGGTTGTGACAAACAAAGGAATTTGTCAGGACTTTGCAGAGGGCTGCCAGTTCAAGATGCTTGGCCCTTGGTTCAGGGCCAAAACAGATTCTGCTTTCCAACCCATATTTAATAGAGAACAAGACAAAAAGATGCTGCTTTTACCTTGAAATATCAGCAGAAAATATGAGATTTGGGGGTTCTTTTGACTTAAATAAATCGCTCGGCAGAAGATAATTGTTCTTGAGAAACAGCGTTCACTTTACGGAGAGTCAATGCCGTTGCAAGGCAATTTGCACAATTTTTTTCTCACTGTAGCTTTCCTTTGTTTTCAATTATAAGTTACTGAGAAAAACACTTGAATGAAAAGTCTTTTTTGATAGGATTTTCTTCTTGTGCATCACAAAGGTGGCAGATTTCTGATGAATATAAAACATGAGACAGACTCACTCAGTAAACAAAACAGATAGCATGTCCAACATTCACTACCACTTAGTGGAAGAGCTTAGCAGCAGTCCATGAAACACAAACACACATAAACCAAACATTGTAAAAATATTGCTAAGTCCATATATATATTTAATTGGCTAAGATTCTGTGATATGTATATTCCTGCTCTGAGAGATTCTTGATGGCAACTTTTGCAACACAGCGGTCTACTCCGTTCAACAATGCATCACCCAGCATGTCTTCCAATCATGAGGCAAGCTTCTCAGTTCCCTCCTCATCACACACTACAGGAGGAGAATCAGGGCTGCTCTAACCTTGCAGGGAGAGAGAGAAATGCACATTTATTACATATTGTATGTGAGGTTATGTGGAATGTTCTGGGCGTAGTAAATTGGGCACATTTCATTCTAACTCTAGTCAGTCTCCAAGGGGAGCCAATTACTACGTCTCTCCTTGAGAGTTAGCCCAAAATAGCCAAAATTCCTCCATCTTCCCCTGAGCGTGGATAGGGAGCAGAAAGGAAAATTGTCCGTTCCCTGGTTTCCGATTTGGTTAGCCCTACAGACAGACTCTGAAATCACACATTCCTTGCATTTATTACCTGCTAATGACTCTCCTTCCCTCTGAGACCACATAGAAGGAGGACAGAGAGGAGGGGGGCGGGGGGGTAGGGAAGTAGAGGGAAAGGGATGGTAAAGGAAGCATAGGTGGTGGAAAAAGATGCTGAGCTGTATCACTATAGATGATGGATGTGTCCCAGGAGCAGGTGATTTACAGACTGGAACAGTGAACATTGGAGACATTGAAACATCTGATATGGGTGATTTACCTTCTGTCGACTTGTGGCCCAGGAGTTTCCCTACTGACTAGGCTTTGAAAGCACAACTGCCCACACACCTCTTTTGACCTTCCCTCTTGGTGGGCAACTGTGATTTATGTAAAGTTTTGGTGCTGAGAATATTTATATTGTTGCTAACCATTACTGACTTCATGGAAATAGCAGTCAATATGCTGCTTGCTTTAAACTTAAAGTCTCAAACCGGTTCTATTGATTGTTTACTGACATAGCCGATAATAAACGGCAGAGCTCATTTTAAAATTTCATTCGAATGAAAATAATTGAAGATTCCCCTTTTCAAAACTCTTTTCTGGACTTTATATTCTTGTTAGAATTACCAGCTACTGTGGGGTGCTGTCACAGTTATTATCAACTTCTTGGACAGTCTGTAGCCTATCAGGTATGCTGGGAAAAAAATCTTTTTATTCTATCCATCTTTGGATGAAATCTTCCCACTTTGAGAAGAAAGGCTCCACCTGAAATGCAAACTCTTAAAATTGCTCTTCTTTTGCTTGTGCTTGCTTTTTTGGACAAAGAGAAAGAAACCAAAGTATATTATATTACTAGTCAGGTTTTTCACCATTGTCTATATCTCCTCCAGGGCCTTTTTCCTGGGAAGAAGTCAGAAAATATGAAGTTATATACTATATATTTATTTGTAATTTATTATTAAAAATCCTTAGTCCCAAAGATATCACTCAACATAAGTCTTCTTTATAAACATTAGAAGTAGATTTTAGCACTAACGTACACTGGGAAATTGGCTCTGGCTTAAAACAAGGGGTCTAATGAGGTCATGACATGTTGAAGGTTGGGGGGACGGAAGAACCTGTGTTTGACTTTGTCTCTACTGACACAATGGTTCTGTCCCATTGAAACAGTCCGCCGCTATAAGTACTCCATCCTGTGAGCACTTATTAGAAATGCACTGTATAATTTGCTTGGTAACAAAAATTGTTATTGTTGAACAACTTTATAAAATCTAAAAAATTGTATTTTTGATACCTGGCAGGAGTCTGTGGACCACGCGTCTGTTACCGAATTATGTCCAACCGGGTACTCTTCTTTTATTGGCCAGCCTCAGGTGTCATACTGTTTTTGAATCCATATTCGTGTCATTCGTCTAACATTGGATGGTTTTCATAATTTGAGACGCAGCTAATTAAAATCTGGGGAAAACGATCCTTTTTATTAGGCTTTACTCTACACCTGCTCCAAACAGCGCATTTTTAATGACTCTATCCAATCCTGAAACAGTCCAGACTGGTTATAGTTTGGAATTTTAACATCCATTTTGATGATAACTGACCTCTTTGCTTGAAGTTTTATTCATATCATGAACACTTTTCATTTTATCCAGAATACGTCTGGCTCAACTCACACTAAAGGACACTCTTTTGGTTCTCATTTTTACTTCGGGTTTGAACGTTGACTCTGTCTGCGCTGGGGACATTTTTATTTCTGACAACCAGTGTGTTATTTTTAATTTATCTGTAACTGTGATACAGTCTGCAGCTCACCATGAGGTCTGCTCTCGCTTCTTAAATTCCTCTACTGCCAGCATGTTTTCTGAGGCTTTTAATTTATTTTTATCCCTACTTAATGATGTAGATGTCCTAACAGATCGTTTTAATGAACATTGCCTTTCTATTTTAGACAAAACCTGTCCTTTTAAAACGAGATCAGTACCATTTCTCCAGTCCTCTTAATGGGTAAATGACGATCTGTTTAAAGCTGTCCTGCAGAAAAATTGAAGGAAAAATCATTTAGAGGTACACTTGTTACACATAAAGCATATTTTACAGATCTTTAATAGCTGCGTTAAAGAAGTGAGCTTGTGCATGAGCTCAGCAGCTTATTGATTTTAAAAAAACATTTGGCATACAAAATCAGAGTAAAGAATGGCTTGTATACGGCTTCAAATAAACTGTCAGAGGTTTGATCACAAAGTTGTTTGCTTCCTAATAATGATTGTCCCTGACATGCTACATATTTTAAAGATTTTCCACGCACAGTTACATTTGCACATCAGAAAGCCCCCTGCAGATGGCAATTTTGACCTTCTTGACCTGCAGCCTCTTTGCTCGAACGGTTCTGTTATTGCCACATCACTACTTGCCCCGATTTTTAATGTAACCTTTACTTCAGGCAAAATCTCCTTCAGATAGGAAATTGCATAGTTTTCCTCCACTGAATAAAGGTAGCAAATCATGACTTTAGCAGTGACTGACCTGTTTTTAAAATGTGCTGCCTGTCTACAATCCTATAGTCGCTCATTGTAATCTGAACATAATCTCCGCTTGTGCGTTTATATCAATCTATAAATGAATGGAGAAATGAATAAAAAAAAGCCATGTGAAACAAATCACAAAGGTCTTGTCTTTTATCATAATTTTACCTTTATTTGTCATGCTTTGACACAACCACTCAGACGATAGTATTGCACTCACTAACAGTGATTTTCATTAGGGATTTTCAAAGCTAGGCATTTTGTCTCTGATACTAGTCAAGTCCTTGGAGATTAGATGTTTGCAGATAACAAGCCCCAGTCCCACTGCAGGTATATGCTTGAAAACTCAATTGGCTATAAAGAGTTTTAAATTAACACACAGCATTTCATCAGTATTACATGGTTATATTAGCATTGAAATCATGTCCGACTTAACTCACTTGTCATTGATGTTCCAGGCACTGCAGTCTGTACTTTGTTTTTCTTTTTCCTGTCAAACTTTCCTGCTTGGCAACCTCAACATGCTGATCCAAAGTGGTTAACTACGGCATGGAAATTACGTTTTTTATACACCACTGATTTTTAAAAAGTTGACCAGCTTACAAGAGGTATTTTATTTTCATTGTAGATATACCACAATTATGAGATGATCTATATAATCCTGAAAATCACATCACACAATTTTTGAATCATGAATTAGCATTTTATTGCTTGAAATATGTGTTTGATCAGCCAGCGGGAATTCTGGCTCTAATTTATCTGTTTATCTGCCTTTAAGAAGCCCTCCTATCCTCCACTCCTTACGTGTATTAATTTCACCTACTTGACTTACTTGTGATTTATTCATTTATTATTATTATTTGAGCTATTTGTGTGATAAAAAAGAGTAGGAATCTGGAATAAGGTAACTACTTTTATAAATTACTTTTTTTAGTATCTATTTTGATAAGAGTTGTTGATCAATTGCTTTCCGTCAGACGAATCATGTTGATCAATACTAAAAGATTTCTTTCAGTCTATATCTGCCTCGGGTATGAATAGTTTTAGGCTTAATATACAAGATTTTCATAAATGTTCTCATTAATTAATAGCATTAACAAATATTTTACTTGACTTTTACTTAAAATAAATTGATGTTTAGATTTCTAAATAATTTTCCCTAAATGCATGTACAATTGGATCAAGCCTTGTGTTTTGGTTTGAGTTTTACATAGCAGTAAATCACGTCCCTACAGATCATGGTTTTTACATAACTGCTAATAAAGCTATAGCCTACTATATGAAAGAGACTTTTTATTATAAGCATTTATTTTGTTATTAAAGAGAACATAATTCAACCAGGCCACTGGCTTCCATGTGGTGTTTTTGACTACGTATTGCTTTCTAAAAGCCATTGCAGCTGTGCTATTTCTATAGGAGCAGAAATGAAATATGCACTCTCTAATTACTCTGCACTCCACAGAAAGTATGAGCCACTTGCTCACAATTAGTGTTAAAATCCAAGCAGAGGGAACGCAGAATTATTGCAGCAGAGTTTTTTGTGTCATCAGATGAGCGTGTTTAGAGAGCAAAATAGTCTCTTTCTTTGGTGAAGTTGACTCACACCCTGTTTTCCACTTCAAGAGATAAGGGGTGAGGGGTAGTGGGGTGTTCACTGCTACATGATGAAAAGATCTTTTCTATAAGAGGTCCGCAGGGTGACTCAGGGAGCTATGAGCATTTATTCTGTCTTTGTCTGACTGCATTTCTTCCTTTGTGTTTCCTGCAAACACAGCTTGAAAAATTGAATGCCTGTGCAGGAACATGTGCACAGCACAGCGAGAGTGTATCTTTTGGGGTCACCTGTGGACATTTAAAGGGGAGAAGAAAAGAAAGAAAGATACTGGGTGCCTGTTGTAAAACAGCAACTATCTCTAAGCTGGAAGCTCTGCCACTGGCTGACTTTCTGTTCGCTGTCATTCACTGAACTGAAGTTCTGTGGACAAATATTTCTGGCAAAAACTGCTAGCAAGACTACTTACAAAATATGTGGCGTGTAAAAACTCATATCTCTGGAGACATGATGGCTTTTTCTTATTCATCGACATTAGTTACCTGTGTAGAATATTACTTCATTTAGACAGGAGTGGACACTTTAAGATGAGCAGCAATGCTTTCTAGCTTAATGTGTGCTAGAGAAGAATTGTCGGGTACCGAGCAATTATTTAGAAAGGACATTTTTCTTTTTTATGGACTCAATAAGCAGTGAATTCTAAGACCTATCTTGACAATAAGCTTGTACTTAAGAAGAAATACTCTGTGCCATTTCCCAGAATGTCTCATGCAATTTTTCTGAAGTCTAAAAAAGGAAAATGTGCAATGATTTTTAAAATCCCAGTTTATAAAATGAAAGCTACAATCGAAGTATACCAGCTTTATTATTGTATTAAATAATACTCAGAAAAGCAGCCTTGTTGTTATTAAATTTCTTTAATATTCCACCTGCTAATGGACTGGCAATGCAGCGCTGCTGTAACACTGCAGTTTTGCTGAGTTTTACAGCAGAGTACATAAAACCAACAAAAACAAACAAAATTCACCTCATAAATAAAGATTACACACATGCTGATTTAATAAAAAGGCACATTTTATTGATATTTGGTTATTAGGTACTGTATTTATGTGTACACTTTTGAAAAGTCTACTTTCTTTTTCTTTGGTTATCTCTACCAGCCTGAGCAACCTCTGTCCTCCACCCATATTTGCTCAACAGAAATTTTAACGGAGTCATAAACGAGTTTTAGATGTACTCTAGAAACCTTTAATATTAACATGCTAAAAACTAAATACAAAAAATATTTTCTTTCCATAAATAACCAAAGAAAATAATGTTTCTGATTTTGTTTGGAATTCTACCAATGAATCCAAGTTGTGCTACGTATTCTTTTCAGTTGTTTACAAGTCTTCAGGGCTTTTTGAATATCAGTTCTTGGACTTAAATCATTGTTTCCACTTTTTGTTTTTGTTTCTCTCTTCTGAAAACTTACTTATTAGTATTTAATGATACTCATCAACACAAAGAGTTGGAGCTTCTTTAAGAGAACTAGGCTAATTTCATGGTGTCAAATTGTGACATAAAATTTCTTGCAAATTAATCAATTTTATAATAGGTGAAGGTAACATAGTTTTTTTTTTTTAACCCCTCCAGGGGGTCTTTTTGTGGGCTCTAGAGTCCCTTTTTCATGAAGTAGGCTGACAGGAAAGGGGGAAGAAGAGGGGGGAAGACATGCGGCAAACGTCGCCGGGTCCGGGAGTCGAGGACTTGAGGCCTCCAAATGTGGGTCGCGCTAACCACTATGCCACCACGGCACGCCCCTGAAGGCAACATAGTTACCGTACTTGTTTGTGGTATAAAATGGCACTCTGTGCCTGGAAAATATTGAATATCTTCACTTTGATTGTGAAAGTTGTGTCCCAGTAACTATGCAGGAAACTGTAAATACTTTTGGCATTTCACTCAGTTTCCCAGCATATTCCAGTGCATCCTCACACACTGTTTTACTCCTGTGACATCGTTAAGTACAAACATTCAGATTGTCATTAGACATTTGACATTGCCAGTAGTTATAAGGAAAGCATTGTCCTTTTACTAATCATTATTTAAATCAAAATTCTGTTTTTTATCACAAGCTCATTTTGACCTGGACATTTAACTGTAGGTGTACAGTCTGTTGGGTTCAAGGTTTTAATTTGACAGGATACTAACTATTGCTTTTGCCATTTTACATTCTTTTCTCATTAATTCTTTTTATCTTTGTAGAGAAAATGTTTGTGATAGACAACTACTCATTGAGAATGTCCATGTGAGGTTCCTCTCACATGTGAAAGTAGGCGTACTGGGTTTTGCTCATTCCTTTTGGAGTTTCATAATTCTGACAATGTCATGACATATCTCTAATAAAGGAGTTCAGCATGCGTCACTTCAAGGTGGAGCTGCATTGAGGTAATCAAACATCTTTGACACGACAGCAGAGAAAAAACGTCTCCTACTTAAGGCAGTGTATTTTTTCTGTTCCCTTTTCAGTCTTTTTATGAAAGAAACGACAATACCGAGTGCAGTTGCCAAGGAGAAGCAGAAAATGATCACAAAGCAGGAACATCTTGCATTTTTCTTCCATACCTTGACTTTTTGAATCATGCCTGTCTATTTAATCAGTATACAGTTACAGTAAACTAAGCATGGCTAAAATGGATAACCTTCACATCAGAATCAGCTTTATCGGCCAAGTTTGTGCACACAAACAAGAAATTTTACCTCACTGTTATTTAGTTTATGTGGAATAATGTAATTTCTGTGTGCAAAGCAACATAATATTTACATCCAAAATATTGTAGCTTCATTAAAATGTACAAACCTTTCAAAGTTGAATTTGTCCTCAATTTAATTTTTAGAAAGGAATTAAACCAGTTTTCCTTCCACTTCACAATACTAAACAACTTCTTTGACATAAAATCCTCCCCAAAATCCGTTGATGACTGTTGTGTTCATGTGAAAAAGTTAAGAAAAGTTATCAAAGAAAAGTTGGAATGAATATATGAAATGTAAAGCAAGATTCTGCAACTAAAGTTGTGGAAGGTAGGTTTCTTGCAAACTCTGCTCTAACACACCTGAATCAAATGAATAGTTCATGATCAAAATTTTGCACAACTTACTGACATGTCAAGTTGGTAATTCACCCTTTGGGATTAGGTGTGTTGGAGCAGGGATGCATTAACAATGTGCCGGACACTGGCCTATTCGGACTGATATTGCAGACTCTCTATGTAAAGTATTAATATATTTTCTAGGAACTGCACTTATCCCCCAGCAGATACATCCTATAGTAAATGAAGTGCTTTTATCTTTCTTGGAGGATTTTTTTTTTTTTGAGCTGATTGAAAAGCAAATTATGAATTAATTCAATCAAACATGCATAAGGTCAAGATATGCATATCAAATGGCAAGTGAGCACTTTTAATGTCAAAAATCAAAAGGTAAAGATCCAAGCATACACCAAGCCCTGAAAGACGGAGCTGCTGTGGTAGATGTAATTGTTTCCCCGACAAACCACAACAACACGGTCTCCTTGTTTTCTGATTTTCAGGACAGTGGTTGCATTGCTTTCTGTTCAGCTGGGAGCAAGTCAGGCACTTTTTCCAAGAACCTTTTCTGTAATCACTTTCCCACACAAACCTGTTGATTGTGTTCTGACAACACAAAGGAAAGAAAATGGCTTTTGTGTTCATTTGGAATTAAGGTAAACCTCATTCGCCCTCCAGGCAGACATGAACACAGAGTGGCAACAGGAGAGAGATACTGGTGTAATTTAAGTTTAATGTGTGTTTGCACTGCTAATCTTCTCTCTCCTCAGCTTATCTGAAAAGGATGATAAACTCTGTGACTGGTAGCTGTGAGGGGACCAGACACCACATCTGTTCGTCTCCCATAACTTTTAACTGGGAAATCGTTCACATCAGCGCTAGGGCCAAACAGAGGCCACTAAATATTTTAACACGTCAAACAAATTCTGGAAAGAACTTTTTGAGCTAAAACTAAATGCATTTTGCTTTTTTGTGGAATGGGTCCATTGAATGTGGTTCATAAAATTAAATGACGAGTTTATGCGGTTATAAAGACTGAAAGTTCTGCACACACATTCCACAAAAACAATGTGAGATTGTCTAAAAGGAAGATAACTTATTTCCCATCTACATTTTGGCTGCATTTAAAAGGGCAAGAAGAAAACTACCATACTGCTTTGAATGTGTTTTTGTAAAGGAACAATTTGTTGAATTTATTTATTTAGCTCATACTTTAACATTACCTCCAAAACATTTTAAATCACCAGCTTGTGTTTACTACTGCTTGTGGCAAAATGAGTAAATTATTCAGTAAAAAAAAACAAAAAAAAAAACAATTCCTTGATATTGATATTTAACTGCTTTGTGTGTGTTTGGTTTATGCTCCTTTTAAACATGTCTCAGATTTTATTAATTAATGACCTGAATAATAGAAATGCTTTCAGACTCTGGGATGATTATAATGCTGCTTCACAAAGGAAACTATGCGAAATAATCTCAGGTTTATGATGAGAACACCCAGCTGTTATCCCGACTTTCTGTCTCGTCTCCCCTGTTCTCTTGCCTTGGAAGCGAGCCAACACAAAAGTCAGCATTCGTAAAATCCTTTTAAAATCTTTGACAGTTACAGCTTTCGACTGAAATTTAAATGAGTCATGTTAGGAAATGCAATCATGGAGACAGAATCATTGGTTGTAGTTTTATAGCTGGGAATTACAGCTTTTAACTCCATGATTGGTGTTTCTATCCCACGGTGTCACCTTTTGAGATCCCATTCAACTTAACAGTGCTGCAGTAGCAGGAGTTACCCACTTAGCATCACAGTTGAAACATTGACAACAAAAGAGCTATGGTAAATGGAAGAAAAAAACTTTGAAATAGTCAAAACACACCTCTAGGGCCCATGGTAACTTTGGAAAATGTGGCAAAGATACAATCTGGGAGGGAGAACCTATTCACAGGACAACCATTAATCATGCACTTTAGAAATCTGGCATGAGGAACGGAAATTTGGTCGATGAAATAAAGGAAATTCTGTAACAGTTTTTAAAGCATTCAATTAAAATTTGAGCATTGTACATCCAATTTGTACATGAGGGCGTGTTTCTGAGTGAGAGAGGAGCGGGGGAAAAAGAGATATATTTTTATGACGCGTCCAAACACCTCAATTAACAACCACACATCACAGAGCTCCATACCATCACAACGACTGTGATGGTATAAAGCTCTTCTCGATTAAGATTAAGTCAAAGCTCATTTTGCAGTAAGAGTTTTTCCTAGTGGCTTGCTGAAAGATTAAGGAGAAAAAGAAATTACCCAAGCGAAAGCTTTCAGAAAAACGTTGCTTTGAGAACTCTTAATATAATTTCTTTCATTTTTCAAATAAATGTTAACGGATGCTGTAATTTTGTTAAAAATGTACTCTTTCACTGTCTTTATACATCAAATTAATCTACAAAAAAAAGTTTATCTGTTTAGCCAGTGTGCTGAAAATGGTGATGTAAGATTTGAATCCAAGCCTTTCAGTGCAGCTTTCAATACATGTCCTTCAAAGTCTAGCAAATGAAAACACTTTTTTTTTTTAAATACACACAAAAGCATAGCTGCTATAAAAAAATCTAGAAATAACAGGACAAACACTTTAGTGAATAAATTCTTCTCTGTGTTTTGTTTGGACCTAACTTAATGGTGGTTGTTATTCTATTAGTGGTTATGATCTTTGTTTCTTGACACCACTATCAATTCCACCCCTTTTAGTACAACCTCTGAGTAGATGAAAATACCTTTCAGCCATTTCAGTCAAGTTGTCTGTAATCCTGCCTGTTCATTTCATCAAGTTACAAAGAAAAATAAAGGCAATTAGGTTAGATGGTGTACCGTGTGTTCCTCTCATTAACTTGACATCAGTCCCACCAAGTGTATAATTCTCCTCCAGAGTGGAGGAATGCAGCAGACTGTCTCTGTGGGCGGAGGTTGCCAAGGAGAATCACCTGGTTACCGGGGAAACAGACAAGCTGCTGTACTGGCTATTTATGTAAAAAGAAAAATTCCCCCCCCACCAAAAAAATGTAAACAGATGAGCTGCGTGACTCGAGATGAATCCTTCATGTTTTCTTCATTTTTGATTAATGTAATCTGGGTAAAGACTTGTAGAAAAATGTAACTGAGCGCTAAATGTGAAAACAATGCAACAGTTATCATGTGAGTTTTATTCTGCAAGGGATAGTGCCTTACAATATTCCATCATACATTAAAGTAAAGTGGTTTGCCTACTTGGCATACAATGAAAATGAAGCAACAATTGCTACAGTATATATAAAGAAAGATGCCAGTCTATTGTGTTAGGCTGAAACAGTTGACAGCGAGTTATATACCAGAAAATGTACAGTTGTGTTTTTTTATGTTGGTTAGTAAATAATTCAGTGCATCTTTCCAGTGTCCACTACATGTATTCATATTTAAATGGAAAATAATTAGTGGCATTATTATACAGCCATGTCATGAGATAGAATTACCTGATATTTCATAAAGAAAAAAGATGAAAAAAGTTTTTAGACTAACTTTGTAAGGCTCCGTACACTGTGAGAGGTGTACGGAGCCCCGTGCCGGAAGAAAAACGGCGAGTGACTGAGGGTCACTGCGCATAACACAAACCCTGTAAATTCTAGACACTAACAGGTACCATAGAATTGCACAAAAATCCGTGAGGGACGGCGGAGTCCCTGCTCGAAATTCCGTGAAAGAGTACAGAGCCTTGTGCCAGAAGCCCATTAAAATGCTGTCTACATCGTTTTAAACTGTGTGATTGTGAGCGTGAGTGGGAATAGAAATAGCAATAGGTATTTTGTTCCATATAACACAGTAGGAGTGTAACAGGTAAACCTTTTATGGATGCAAACTCAACTAAAAAACCACCTGTTTAGGATTGTATTTGAAACATAATCAATTACAAATTTATTGATGGAACTTGACTTAATGTCGTGTTTTGATTGTTGATTCTATGTTGCATTGTGTTTCTGTGTTTGTAATGATGTAAAGCACTTTGAAATGCCTTGCTGCTGAAATGTGCTATACAAATAAAATTTGATTGATTGATTGATTGATTGATTGATTGATTGATTGATTGATTGATTTTAGGAACATTTTGAGGGGAACTACAAATCCACACATTTCTGTTTTCAGACAGTAAAGGTTTCACAAAACTGAATCAGTCTAGAATAATTCAGTCCAGGATTAACTTGCCTTTATGTTTTATTTCCAGTAATTTTGTGTGTGGTTTTTTTTTCTTGTCCTGTTCCGATGTTGTAACACCAAAAGAAAAGCAACATTGTCCTATTTTGCTGTTACAAAGCAAATCTTAAACTTTGGTCTTACGCACCAGCCCTCTGGATCCGGTGCTTCTCTTTGATACATCCTGGTCCAACACACCTGTTTCCAGTGGATAAGCTCCTCAGCATGAAATTAAGCTGTACAGAGTCTGGCTAATGGCCTACTTACTTGATCTCAGGTGTGCTGAAGTAACTGTTGCAAGCCACCGACCTTCAAGCACTGGAGTTTGAGAGTTTAAATGAAACTATTTAGTATCAGTTTTAAATATTTATTATTCTAAATCAAATGCAGTCCAATCTCAACTGAAATAGCCATTTGTTTGGCCCTATTAAAATAAGTAGATGCTAACTTTTAGGAATGCATAAAAAAGGTAACCGTTCATGTTGTTTTCACAATAAATTATATTGTTTTACACAGTAAAAGTTAGTCTAAGTAGCTAATAATAATTGACTTTGTCTGCAAGCTTATAATGTAGACACATGATTTAAAGTTCAAAAGAAAAATGGAAAGGGACTTTCTATTGCTTCACAAATTGTTTATATTCTGATACAAATCAAGGAATCTGGAGGAATAGAGATAGACTCAAGATCATTGTTCCATCAGACTGCACTAAGACGAAAAGCTGTTTTTATCAATACCTTATTAAACTACATGGGCAAGGGACTACTTTGAGAAATCTTCAGCAAAAAAAGGAATCCTTATCCAGTGAAAGCCTTGATTTCTCTGGACTCGTAGGACATTTGAGATTGATCCTCACTAAGTGGAAATGTGAATTGTGGACAGACGAAGCAGAATTTGTGAATGAATGGAATTCTAAACACAGAAAAACATCCAAAGAGCAAAACTCAAACATCTGAAATGCAGACTATAAATAAGAAACAGTGTTTCTAAAATGTCCATGTGCTTCTCATGCCTCTCGATCAGGTGAGAAGTTATCAACACAAAAGGAATTGAAGTCAACACATCTATCTTTTTCCTCTGATTTATGTCATGAGCCAGTCATATGGTGCTTTCACTGCACTCTGAAACCTTTTCATTTGTATTGTGAGCTCTGCACAACAGCAGTTTTGAGCTGCACAGAAAAAAGCGCAAGTAAAGCAACACCGCCCTCCTTGGAGATGTGTGCAGTTCAATGGAGCCTGTGTTGTGCTGAAGTCAAAGTTAAAATTTATTGAACTATATGGCAAAGTTACAGGATATGTATCAAGCTGCTCCCAAACAAGCAGAAAGTAGTTGTTCAATGTAGTTCTTCACTTCCCCAACGATGCTTATGAGTCTTATTGTAATTTTCTCTTTCTTCCTCATTGTTGATGGTTTAGTTCTGTTAGTTTTATCAAGACAGTCATCATACCTGAAAGAAATGCAGATGTGCTGAAGAATATCTATTGTGCACTTATCTTGCACTCTGTATCCTTTGTGCTCTCCTTAGTTGTGTAAACCAGAGCAAAGCTCTCGCTGCTTTGGATCTGAAAACTATATAACCTTAGCAGGGCTTGAAGTGGCAACATCTGCACATGGACCGTTTGATCTGAAAGCTGTGACATAGATTTAACAGCCATGGTATTCAAGAGTATAGTGGGATTGTGGAATCCAAAGCAACAGCAGCAAAATACCTGAGTTCAAAATGAGAACAGTCAATGGATAATCTGTCAGTGTCTTTCTATTCTGAAAAACACATAGATTAGCAGATAACATACTAAGAATGGAGCACAACTACTTTGCTTATATTTAGAACACTGAAGTCATTTGGACAGCAGGTATGAGTATCACAACTGGTGGCAGTTTTTGATGTAGGATCAATATAAACAATTGGTAGAGAATGAGTTGGACCCAAATGGATGTTCAAGTGTAAAATCCACAATGTAAAGAGTAGTAAGATCTGGACTAAATTGTTCTAGACTGACAACAAATCTATAAATAATCCATACATACTATTTGTGAAAACAAAAAATAAATGTCCTTCACATATATGGTAAAAAAGGAGAAAATCTGTTTGCTCATATCCATTCAATGTGTTTAATTGGAATTGCAGATGCTTAATCGTTTTCTGTCATATGTTGGTTGGAGCATGTTTTGAAACCTTTCCCTGTCTCCTTCTTCTTTTTACCATACAGAGTTAACGACAGGGCTCAGTGGAAAGCCTGCACTCTCCCCAGCTGCCACCTGTCGCATAGAGCAACATCTCCAGAGTTGCTGGGAAATTCCATGGCCTTAAGTCAAGACAGCACAAGTACTTGTACACTACACACACATATACACACACAAGCCTCTGGGGGAGAAATAGGGTGTTTTTCTTTTTTCTGCTGTCTTTGATGATGTTCTTTGGCTGAGGCCAGCCCCAGAGCAATGGGAAATGCAAAAGAAAACAGTGACAACAAGCACAGAAAATGGACCAGAATGCCACTGGATGACACCATATCCTATGGGTGCACCACAGAACTGGATAACATATGTAAGCTTGAAGCAATGGCAGTCGGAGGGAATGTGGAGACGTTGGAAATGTTGGCCTGGCATGCTACAATATGCATGTGTTGAGGGTAGGGTATTAGAAAGATGTCGTGTAGTCCAGAAAATGCATGCTGCTATGTTGAATGCTTTTTAAGCGCAAATATGCGCATGTGCCATGTGGATGTAAGAGGGCATGCTGTACTTGGATTGTGTATGCTTGGCTTGCCAGCGTACCGGAAGTACTGCAATGCCCGGGGAAAGAGGCGGCCAGCGCGATCTGGCGACGAGGCTCCCAGCCTCTGGTGTGTCCTGTCACTTCAGTGGAGGGCTTCCTCCAACAAGGTGCAAAAGGAGAAGACAGCAGAGGAGGACAGGCACTGTGTGGGGCAGGGGGGGACAGTCCCACCATGTTTACTCAGTGCCAGTTTTCTTTTCCAACCCCGCTTATGATTTTTCTATTCAACACAGCACGCTTTCAGCTCTTTAATCAAACATAGGTAAATTTGTGCTCCTCAGATAGTATGTCTGTAAAGCCAATTATTACAATTCTGAATGTTTTTTGCCTAAAATTATGTGTGAGGTTGACTGAAATCAGCTTCTTAAAAACTTCATGTATCGACACTTCAGATGAGCCCCAATACATCACACTTGCCAGAAGTGTGATGTATTGACGGATTCTTTTTGCATCACACATTTAAATGTTTATATTTTTATTTAAAAAAATGGAGCAGGAGAAAGTGAAACCAATGAAAGCTTCATATTCTGTAGTGACTTGAAGAATGATAAAAATGAACATGCAAAGCGGTAAGAAAAAGAATAAGATATTGGTACGTCTGTCTAATCCGTCTTACACAACGCATATCCTACCATAGTGCGAGATGTACATTGTAGAAGACAGAGTAAGACAGCCAATATTCTGGTTGTCTCTGAATTCTGGGGCAAAACATATTTTAAGCAGATTATGTTTTTGAAGGGTGAGAAAAAATTCATCTTCCTCCATTTATTTTCTTGAACTTTAACCCACTTTTCCTGTGAGCTGGAACTGTCAAGAAATAGGAGTTGTACTTTTTTGTTGCAATAGGCAATCATGCTGTGCAGGCCTAGAAATAACAAGATCATCCATGTACGGTAGTCTATTTTCATTTCAGACGGGTAGCTCTGAAGTTGCTGTCAGAAAGTGTGTTTTGAAACTTCTTTTCTGCTCTTAGAAATCAATACAAAAGGCAACATGGGATTTACATTTTAACCAAGACACATGGTTTGGTGAAATAGACAGTTTAATTTCAAGTTAGATTTTTTTGCAGCAGTATTGATTAAGAGAAGCACTTAAGACCTTTATAACATCATTTTAAATCAGTATGATGGAAAGATGCTGATCATTTTTGGACTTTAAAGGAAAAGGGAAGAATTGTTTTAGATTGTTTGTCAAGAAACAAGCTGCTACAATGTCCCATGTTTTATTTAAACAGAAAATGGCTTTAGATGAGGACATCCTGCCACGCAGGGACACGCTTACAGCTAATTCCGTTTAACCGCATGTAAAAAAAAAAAAATCTCCTGGGTGAACTCTGTTAGCCACCTCGGAGACTAGCACATTTCCATGAAGTCTAAATAACACGTCATTTATTATCACAATTTTTATTGCTTTTGAGAACTTCAGAGGAGTCATTGCCCTGTTGCATACATGTACATAAATCTGTTGGCAAATAATTCCTCAGCCTCCTCTTTAAATTACACTATGGCGTCCCTTTCCAAACAAGGAGCAGTCATAACATGTTTTATTCACCATTTCTTCTCAGAAAACAAGTTATTCACTGATCTGCAAAAAAAAAAAAAACCCTACAGCGACCCACACCTGTCTCTCTCATAAAGATCTGACAGCTGATGGTACAAGAGTGGATTATGTAAAGAGCAACCAACCAACGGATATGTGCATTAGTGTCACATTCAGCCGTGATGGACCACTGTGGTGAGCAACAAAGTGGATGGGAACATCTACATGTATCAAGCTTTAATTGCTTTGTAAAGACTCTGAAGCATCATTCTGTTTAAATTTACATACACACGATGCAGGGTAGCTGGAAGTAACAATGATGGTGACGATCTTAGAAACTATGTTCTTAGTTTTCCTTATCTAAGCGTTCCTGCACATTGTTCATGTTAAAATTTTATATTTTTCCTGAAAACTGTTTGCGTCCTGTTTTGAAAGTAGAAACAGGATGATGCGTCATGTGTCCTTGTTGGACATTTGCATGGAATGATGGGAAAACAAATGGATTGATGAACAGAGACACAAGTAAAAGAACATTTGGATGGACAGACAGGAATGAACAGAAGGATGGATTTTTTTTAGGCAAACAAACCTTTAGCTGGATGGATTGATGCATAAATGATAAAAGTGAGTAGATGGACAGAAAGATGGTTGAATTTAGTGCAAGCACCAATAGCAACGCTTGCACTATAGATAGAATAGATTATATAAATGTTATGAGTGACTTTAAAAATGTAATGTCTTAGAAACTATATGTGGATTCACCAACCTTGGTTGTTTTGTTTTTGTAAAGGCATACTAAGAAAAGATATGTCATTTTAAAGCAAGACTCACATTTATCTTTGTTAAAATCAGAAAATGCAAATGTTGCTTGTTTATAGAAAAGTTTCATTGGAGGTTTTGCCAGCATGTTTTGTTGTTAATCTTTCCTGAAAATACCTGATATGCCATTAGCAGTACTTTGTCAGACAAAATCTCTGACACAGCAGTGAATTTGAACTTTGAAATGGATCATTTTATGTAGAAACACAGGGACATCACTTTGCACACCGCAGCAACTCCTCAGAGCTATTTGGACACTGAGCTGTTGTTGTTCTGAACATGGCCTTTGGTGTTAAAAGGCGTCCAGTAGTGTCAGTTTGCTGACCGAATACGAGTTCAAATGTCAGACTTTTACTATATTGTCTGACTATTGCTCTGCTGGGAAGGCAATAAGAAATGCAGTACTGTTTATTTAACAAATGAGCATTTCTCTTCTTGTTCAATTTAGAAAAATCCAGGCACAAACCCAAATCTTTGCTCTGTAAGAATGAACACATTTGAATATAATGCAAAAGCAGCAGATAGCTCAACAGCTTTAATTAAATTAGACAAATCCCCATTTCTGTGTCCACTAACAATAACTTCTACTCTATCCGGGACCTACAATGGAGTGCGCTCGGAGTTGGAATTGAAGCTTACAGACGAAAATACTCTGGGGTGGAGAAATGTTAAGAAGGAGGATTACACTGGAAACTGAAAAGGAATTACATGTAAATCTGTATATTCTGGACAATGTCTACCTAATTAAAGTTAAAATCTGCCTCTCCAGGGTGACTTTTAAAGAGCAGCCCTTCTTTATGTAAATTGTAATTTTTAGGATTATTTTAAATCTCTACGTGCTTCCTCACTCCCCTTTGTGTATTCAAAACATTAAATTCATTTTATTACAGTATAATGAGCAATTACAGTAGAGATGCCCCCAAGAAAAAAACTTTGACATTTATAATTTCACTTCTGCAAGCCACAGTTAAGGCTGCAGTGCGAAATAATTTAAATATGATGAATGATACACCATGAGAACAGCTGTAGAGCTGTGCAGCCACATGCTGATAGTACCAGCCCAATGGGAGCATTAATAGCGGACTCCAATGCCAGGGGCTCGGTCTAATACCTGGTACTTTATTAACATGATGGCTGTGAGGATGTTCAAATTTAATGGCCAGCATAGTAAAGTTCACAGATGGCTCCCTGGAATAATACTGATGAGATTGAGAACAGCATCCCCTGTGAGTAGGATGAATTCCAACTCCAACTCATCCATCTCATTTAGGCTGCTTTAATTAAAAAATTTTTCATTGATTAAGATTAGCAACAATCATGAGATGAATAAAAAATTGTCAGAACGCTTTCAGAAAGAGGATTTTTCTCAATCAATATGTAGATTTATGAAATGCAGCTCTTGCATTACGAAGAACAAAACACGGGTGTGTACATTTATATTGTTTTTTTTGTAGCAATGTTTGATGTTTGGTAGGTTTTACTAGTATGTGGGCAGGAGCATTATCTGTTGGGTACTAATAACCTTATTGAAGTTGTTTCTTTGACTGTTCCCTAACATTTATTGAAGCTGTTTCATAGCAACAGACTCCCATCTTCTTTTACAAAATGCATTTGCCGGCTGTGGAAAATTTAAAGTGTTTGTTGTGTCATGTGTCTGATATTAAGCTAATCTCTCCATCTAATTCATGACAAATAGAGGTTGAGGATTTATTAGAAACATATTGCAGCCACAGCGCATTACCAAAACTAGGCAAACAGAAAGGTTGTATTGTTTAGTGCTTCACATTTGTACTCTGTCTATTAATCTGAAATATGACAGCGGTTGAATGTAAAGATACTGTTTCTGTTTCTGTTGTGAATAATGCACAGAGGAACTCTCTGGCAGCTTGGAGTCGTTGCGAATCCGCTGGAAAACTCAGGGGAAATGCTTTAAATCTGCTCTGATTTGTACAGTTCTGTCAGTGCTGTTTGTGGTGTAATGTGACGATGTGCAGAGAAAGTCTAATGCTCCTGAAATGTGTCATGATGGAGTGGCTGGCATCCCTTATAAAAGCTTTTTCAGGGTAGATTTCATCTCTGATGGCGGCAAACTTATGTTGATAAAAACACGGCACACTGGCAGTCAACAAAAATGCAACATTATGTTTTACTGCACTGCTTTTAACACAAAACGCTTCTACTATGGGAGATAAAAAGCATGATGTGTGTTTCCTTATAATCAAGATGACTTCTAACTGAATTACACATTAACTTCAAAGGAAACCAGATTTAGACTAATAATAAGCAGCAGATTTATGAATGATTTCAACCAGTCATTTCACTTCAATGCATAAACTGCATTTTATTTTCTTTTTCCATTGGCATGTTTTAGCTTTACAGCAAATGACCCAAATGCTGAGTCATTTTTACTACGCCATCTGTTACTGCGCATTAAAAGTCAGATTTCTGCGTGCCAGTAAATGACACCATTAAAAACCAAACGACACCTCTCTGTCTGATTCATGCCACATTTGAAGCCTTGTGAAATGTACAATAAGCTAATTGTTGCTGTAACTTGTTGCAGAACTTCATATGTATTTATTCAATAAAAAAGGCACCCATTAGTGCATGGTTTTTTTAATTTTATTTCTTGGAAAGCGTCATAACTTTACCACTTGATCACAGCACGGCATGGCAAGATTGGTCTGCTAGAAGCTTTGCATGAGAAAAATCAAGAGGTGACCTCACAGATCTGAGCCTGTCACTGTGATGAAAAGAAGCATCAGAATGAATGGCTACGAGTGCTCTCATTCATTCAAAGCTGCTTTAGAAATGTCCTTTTATGACTGAAAGAACCAATTAACACTCCCTCTGCCTCCAATTAACTATAGCTCTACCTCTGGCAACAGGGTTGTGCATTTAAACACGTCAGAAACGCAGAAGAGGCCCTCACAGAGAGGAGTCTGTCCATAAAAATGTGTGTGAAAGTGAGCTGGTGCTGTTGTGATGGCGGCTGCCATCCAGGGGGACTGAAGCAGGTAAATTCTGGACACGAGCTTGGACCAGTGGAGGACAGAGGGCAGGATGTGAGCGGGTGTTAGACAGAGATAAGAACAGACGGGAGCAATATGACATATATATTTTTTGGGGAAAGGGAACCATGAATTAACCAAACAGAGGAGCAGATTAACATTATAAATGGGAAGAGTGAACTTCTTCATATGATTGAATATTGTAGCTCATGGTCTGTGCTGCTTAAAAAAATAAACCGTTGATCAGATGTTAACATTTAGGAGATAATCCATCACTGAAATAACGCATGAAATGTTTAATTTTTTGGCATCTTGAATGAAAAATGGCATTCAAATAAAATAAAAAAAGTGCAGCTAAATTGAGGAGAAACTGGGCTTAATGAGCTTTTCTGTTAGTGTTCACATTTACTAATGACCACAATCAATGTGCCTTGCAAAAGTGTGTATACTGCTTGAACCTTTTCACATTTTGTCTCATTACGCCAACAAACTTCAATGTTTTTGTTGTTTTTTATTGTTTCTTTTGTGTTGAAACTCAAAATAATGAGCAGCTGGGAGGTGGAATGGTAAATGATTCTTGGTATTCAGACTACTTTATTCAAAAGCCTATATATAAAACATCAAAGTGGAACCAATTACTTTGCAAGTTGGTCAATTTATAAATTTAATGCAAAAAAGAAAAATGGTTTATTTTAGTTTCCTTTTAAACATACAGCTTCACATTTAGTCTCTCAATAACAATAAAATCCTTACGGATACAAGCCTGGCGTCCTGCAACTTTTAGATGAGTCTCTGCTTCCTTTTCCTCGCATCTGTTTGTCTAGCACATGCAATTCATAACAAATGCATAGAAATTTGTGGCTATAATGTGACAAAATATGAACAAATAAAGCCCAGAATATTAGGACGGAAATGTTTTTATTGTTTAATAATTAAGGTCCGTTTGGTTTGCACCAAGTAGAGGGGAAATGTGTCACCGGTTCATGAAAAAAATATATTTCCTCTGCTGGTGTTGTTTGTTCACATCAAATCAGTGTTTGTTTGTCTCCCTGTCAGTTTTCTACAGTATGTGCACTCATGACACAGAGCGAGATCACAAGGAAAACTCCATTTTCCTGATTGCAGAAGGACCTCAGTGATGACTGCTTTTTTCTTACAAATCCCTCAGAACAAGGCATTCTTTCCCATTTTAATTGTTGTTGACACAGTTTGGATTTGGCTGTCTCAGATGCTGTTGAAGACACAGAATAATCAACACTTCTGAATAAACAATTTACTGAGAGACCTACTGCCTAATCTGGCTGCTATGTCTTCTGGGCGTAGTTTCAACTGTGACAGCTTTTACAAACAGCGAGTGGAGATGAAATCTGAAGGCTTAACTTACAACTAGAACAGACAACCACTTTTCATATATTCGGTAATTGCTTTCTCCTCCTCTTGTTTATTCCGCTTCAACTTGCGAGCCGGACCTCTATCTCTCCAGCTTGGAGAGGTGGCGCAGTCAGGGAAACACAGAGTCGATGGATAGTTTGTGACAACAAAAGACAGAGAGAGGACATGGATCTAACAGAGAAACCCATTTCACAGAGTCCATGAGTCAGCTGACAGCATTCTTAATTGCCCCTAGAGCATATTTCTCATCCTAACTCCTGGTAATTGGACATGAGCACTGGTGATAAATTGTTCAGGCTACCTTGAATTTGGTGACTACTATGTGGCTGAGAAATTCAAACTTGCATCCAGCGGGGAGGGATATTTGCTCCACTACTTTATGCTAACTTCCTGACATTGAATAACGAAATTACATCTTACATGCACACAGAATGAACTATTTCTTTGCCACTTTACAAACACCCTGTCTGGTTCAGTTATTTATAGAACAACCTTTGACTGCTATTAAAGTTGTGAGGCATTTGAGGTATGTTGTGACGTTATACATGTTTTCTCATTTGAACTCTTTTCAATGTTAACATGCTGTACTATACTACTTCTCATTTGAGGTAATTTTTGAACTAAAATGCATCATACTTTTCATAGTAAAGTGTGACACAATATACTGTCATTTACTATGACTCAGTTGGCTTCATTTTTATGTCATATTTTAGTGCGAGTAATTTCAGTTTATTTTCAACATCATACTATCGTGTAATTTTGCCTCATTTTCCATGTCATACTATAGTATGCCATGTTTGAGCTCACTTTTGATGTCAAGTGTCATTTCAGCACATTTGAATGTCATAGCATAGTGGGTGTAATTTGCCTCATTTTTTATTTCATACTATAACATGTCTCACTTCAGCTCACATTTGACTCAAGACATTGGAGCTAATTTTCAATGGCATAGAAACTCAGATGTCTCTCATTTGAGTTCATTTTGAATGTCGTACTATGCTTTCAGTCCTTTATGCAAAATTTCTAAGTCATATTATACTATGAGTCATCATTTCAAAATTTTCAAAAAGTTGTTTTTGCTCACTTTGAATGTCAAGCTATACAATAAGAATTTTTTTTTTTTTTTATAAAATACTATAACAACTATAACATGGGATCTTTTTTCCAAAATTTTTAGGTCATAGTAGGTCATTTTTTCCCCCTTTTTTTATTGTTATACGATACTCTGAGTCATTCCTGTCCGTTTAGAACGTCATACTATACTTGGAGTAATTTTTGCCCGTTTTCAACATCATACTATACTATGTCATTTTTGAGCATTTTGGACGCCATTCTATACTATGAGTCATTTTTGCTCGGTTTAACATCATACTATACTTGGAGTAATTTTTACCCATTTGGTACTTCAAACCCGTTTGAACTTACCCTTGCGAAAATGTTCAAAACATTTTTGCTCATTTTGAATGTCATACTATACTATGGGTCATTTCTGCTCGTTTTGAACGTCATACTATAATACTAGTCATTTTGCACGTTTTGAACGTCATACTATACTATGTGTCATTTTTGCCCGTTTTGTACGTCATACTATAATACTAGTCATTTTTACATGTTTTGAACATCATTTTTACTAGTTTTGAACATCATACTATATACGAGTGATTTTGCACGTTTTCAACATAATACTATACTATGTCTTTTTTTAATGTTTTCAAGGTCATACTATAATACTAGTCATTTTGCACGTTTTGAACGTCATACTATAATACTAATCATTTTGCACGTTTTGAACGTCATTTTTGCTAGTTTTGAACGTCATACTATAATATGAGTGATTTTGCACGTTTTCAACATCATACTATACTATGTGCGATTTAGCTAGTTTTGAACGTCATACTATATATGTCATTTTTTGGACATTTTCGTCGTCATAGTATAGTATGTCATTTTTTGGACATTTTCGACGTCATAGTATAGTATGTGCCATTTGGCCTGATTTTCGACGTCATAGTATAGTATGTCATTTTTTGGACATTTTCGACGTCATAGTATAGTATGTGCCATTTGGCCTCATTTTCGACGTCATAGTATAGTATGTCATTTTTTGGACATTTTCGACGTCATAGTATAGTATGTGCCATTTGGCCTCATTTTCGACGTCATAGTATAGTAGGTCATTTTTTGGACATTTTCGACGTCATAGTATATAATGTGATTTTTTGGACATTTTCGACGTCATAGTATAGTATGTGCCATTTGGCCTCATTGTCGACGTCATATTATAGTATGTCATTTTTTGGACATTTTCGTCGTCATAGTATAGTATGTCATTTTTTGGACATTTTCGACGTCATAGTATAGTATGTGCCATTTGGCCTGATTTTCGACGTCATAGTATAGTATGTCATTTTTTGGACATTTTCGACGTCATAGTATAGTATGTGCCATTTGGCCTCATTTTCGACGTCATAGTATAGTATGTCATTTTTTGGACATTTTCGACGTCATAGTATAGTATGTGCCATTTGGCCTCATTTTCGACGTCATAGTATAGTAGGTCATTTTTTGGACATTTTCGACGTCATAGTATAGTATGTGTCATTTGGCCTCATTTTCGACGTCATAGTATATAATGTGATTTTTTGGACATTTTCGACGTCATATGTCATTTTTTGGACATTTTCAACGTCATAGTATACTATGTCATTTTTTGGGCATTTTCGACGTCATAGTAGATAGTATGTCAGGTTTTGGACATTTTCGACGTCATAGTATAGTATGTGCCATTTGGCCTCATTTTCGACGTCATAGTATGGTAGGTCATTTTTTGGACATTTTCAACGTCATAGTATAAGAATGTGCCATTTGGCCTCATTTTCGACGTCATAGTATGGTATGTCATTTTTTGGACATTTTCGACGTCATAGTATACTATGTCATTTTTTGGACATTTTCGACGTCATAGTATAGTATTTGCCATTTGGCCTCATTTTCGACGTCATAGTATGGTATGTGCCATTTGGCCTCATTTTCGACGTCATATTATAGTATGTCATTTTTTGGACATTTTCGACGTCATAGTATACTATGTCATTTTTTGGACATTTTAGACGTCATAGTATAGTATGTCATTTTTTGGACATTTTCGACGTCATAGTATACTATGTCATTTTTTGGACATTTTCGACGTCATAGTATAGTATTTGCCATTTGGCCTCATTTTCGACGTCATAGTATGGTATGTGCCATTTGGCCTCATTTTCGACGTCATATTATAGTATGTCATTTTTTGGACATTTTCGACGTCATAGTATACTATGTCATTTTTTGGACATTTTAGACGTCATAGTATAGTATGTCATTTCTTGGACATTTTCGACGTGATATGTGCCATTTGGCATTATCTTCGACGTCATAGTATAGTATGTCATTTTTTGGACATTTTTGACGTCATAGTATAGTATGTCATTTTTGTGACATTTTCGACGTCATAGTATAGTATGTCATTTTTTGACGTCATAGTATACTATGTCATTCTTGTGACATTTTCGATGTCATAGTAGAGTATGTCATTTTTTGGACATTTTCGACGTCATAGTATAGTATGTCATTTTTTGGACATTTTCGACGTCATAGTATAGTATGTGCCATGTGGCCTCATTTTCGACGTCATATTATAGTATGTCATTTCTTGGACATTTTAGACGTCATAGTATAGTATGTGATTTTTGTGACATTTTCGACGTCATAGTATAGTATGTCATTTCTTGGACATTTTCGACGTCATAGTATAGTATGTCATTTTTTGGACATTTTTGACGTCATAGTATAGTATGTCATTTTTGTGACATTTTCGACGTCATAGTATAGTATGTCATTTTTTGACGTCATAGTATACTATGTCATTCTTGTGACATTTTCGACGTCATAGTAGAGTATGTCATGTTTTGGACATTTTCGACGTCATAGTATAGTATGTGCCATTTGGCCTCATTTTCGACGTCATGATATAGTATGTCATTTTTGTGACATTTTCGACGTCATAGTATAGTATGTCATTCTTTGGACATTTTCGACGTCATAGTATGCTATGTCATTTTTTGGACATTTTCGACGTCATAGTATATAGTATGTCATTTTTGTGACATTTTCAACGTCATAGTATAGTATGTCATTTTTTGGACATTTTCGACGTCATAGTATAGTATGTGCCATTTGGCCTCATTTTCGACGTCATAGTATAGTATGTCATTTTTTGGACATTTTCGACGTCATAGTATAGTATGTGCCATTTGGCCTCATTTTCGACCTCATAGTATAGTATGTCATTTCTTGGACATTTTCGACGTCATAGTATACTATGTCATTTTTTGGACATTTTCGACGTCATAGTATAGTATGTGCCATTTGGCCTCATTTTCGACCTCATAGTATAGTATGTCATTTTTTGGACATTTTCGACGTCATAGTATAGTATGTCATTTTTTGGACATTTTCGACGTCATAGTATAGTATGTGCCATTTGCCCTCATTTTCGACGTCATAGTATAGTATGTCATTTTTTGGACATTTTCGACGTCATAGTATAGTATGTGCCATTTGGCCTCATTTTCGACGTCATAGTATAGTATGTCATTTTTTGGACATTTTCGACGTCATAGTATAGTATGTCATTTTTTGGACTTTTACGACGTCATAGTATAGTATGTGCCATTTGGCCTCATTTTCGACGTCATATCATAGTATGTCATTTTTTGGACATTTTCGACGTCATAGTATAGTATGTCATTTTTTGACGTCATAGTATACTATGTCATTTTTTGGACATTTTCAACGTCATAGTATAGTATGTGCCATTTGGCCTCATTTTCGACGTCATAGTATACTATGTCATTTTTTGGACATTTTCAACGTCATAGTATAGTATGTGCCATTTGGCCTCATTTTCGACGTCATAGTATATAATGTGATTTTTTGGACATTTTCGACGTCATAGTACTATATACTAGTACTATATATGACATACTATAGTATGTCATTTTTTGGACATTTTCAACGTCATAGTATACTATGTCATTTTTTGGACATTTTCGACGTCATAGTATAGTATGTCATTTTTTGACGTCATAGTATACTATGTCATTTTTTGGACATTTTCGACGTCATAGTATACTATGTCATTTTTTGGACATTTTCGACGTCATTGTATAGTATGTGCCATTTGGCCTCATTTTCGACGTCATAGTATAGTATGTCATTTTTTGGACATTTTCGACGTCATAGTATAGTATGTGCCATTTGGCCTCATTTTCGACGTCATAGTATAGTATGTCATTTTTTGGACATTTTCGACGTCCAAATGGCACATAGTATGTGCCATTTGGCCTCATTTTCGACGTCATAGTATAGTATGTCATTTTTTGGACATTTTCGACGTCATAGTATAGTATGTCATTTTTTGGACTTTTACGACGTCATTGTATACTATGTCATTTTTTGGACATTTTCGACGTCATAGTATAGTATGTCATTTTTTGACGTCATAGTATAGTATGTCATTTTTTGGACATTTTCGACGTCATAGTATAGTATGTCATTTTTTGGACATTTTCGACGTCATAGTATAGTATGTGCCATTTGGCCTCATTTTCGACGTCATAGTATAGTATGTCATTTTTTGGACATTTTCGACGTCATAGTATAGTATGTGCCATTTGGCCTCATTTTCGACGTCATAGTATAGTATGTCATTTTTTGGACATTTTCGACGTCATAGTATAGTATGTCATTTTTTGGACTTTTACGACGTCATAGTATAGTATGTGCCATTTGGACTCATTTTCGACGTCATATTATAGTATGTCATTTTTTGGACATTTTCGACGTCATAGTATAGTATGTCATTTTTTGACGTCATAGTATACTATGTCATTTTTTGGACATTTTCGACGTCATAGTATACTATGTCATTTTTTGGACATTTTCAACGTCATAGTATAGTATGTGCCATTTGGCCTCATTTTCGACGTCATAGTATACTATGTCATTTTTTGGACATTTTCAACGTCATAGTATAGTATGTGCCATTTGGCCTCATTTTCGACGTCATAGTATATAATGTGATTTTTTGGACATTTTCGACGTCATAGTACTATATACTAGTACTATATATGACATACTATAGTATGTCATTTTTTGGACATTTTCAACGTCATAGTATACTATGTCATTTTTTGGACATTTTCAACGTCATAGTATAGTATGTCATTTCTTGGACATTTTCGACGTCATATGTGCCATTTGGCCTTATCTTCGACGTCATAGTATAGTATGTCATTTTTGTGACATTTTCGAGGTCATAGTATAGTATGTCATTTTTTGACGTCATAGTATACTATGTCATTCTTGTGACATTTTCGACGTCATAGTATAGTATGTCATTTTTTGACGTCATAGTATACTATGTCATTCTTGTGACATTTTCGACGTCATAGTATAGTATGTCATGTTTTGGACATGTCATGTCATTTTTTGACGTCATAGTATACTATGTCATTTTTTGGATATTTTCGACGTCATAGTATACTATGTCATTCTTGTGACATTTTCGACGTCATAGTATAGTATGTCATTTTTTGGACATTTTCGACGTCATAGTATAGTATGTGATTTTTGTGACATTTTCGACGTCATAGTATAGTATGTGCCATTTGGCCTCATTTTCGACGTCATAGTATAGTATGTCATTTTTTGGACATTTTCGACGTCCTAGTATAGTATGTCATTTTTTGGACATTTTCAATGTCATAGTATACTATGTCATCCTTGTGACATTTTCGACGTCCTAGTATAGTATGTGCCATTTGGCCTCATTTTCGACGTCATAGTATAGTATGTGCCATTTGGCCTCATTTTCGACGTCATATTATAGTATGTCATTTTTTGGACATTTTCGACGTCATAGTATAGTATGTCATTTTTTGACGTCATAGTATACTATGTCATGTTTTGGACATTTTCGACGTCATAGTATAGTATGTCATTTTTGTGACATTTTCGACGTCATATGTGCCATTTGGCCTTATTTCGACGTCATAGTATAGTATGTCATTTTTGTGACATTTTCGACGTCATAGTATAGTATGTCATTTTTTAACGTCATAGTATACTATGTCATTCTTGTGACATTTTCGACGTCATAGTAGAGTATGTCATGTTTTGGACATTTTCGACGTCATAGAATAGTATGTGCCATTTGGCCTCATTTTCGACGTCATAGTATAGTATGTCATTTTTTGGACATTTTCGACGTCATAGTATAGTATGTTATTTTTTGGACATTTTCGACGTCATAGTATAGTATGTGCCATTTGGCCTCATTTTCGACGTCATAGTATAGTATGTCATTTTTTGGATATTTTCGACGTCATACTATAGTATGTGCCATTTGGCCTCATTGTCGACGTCATATTATAGTATGTCATTTTTTGGACATTTTCGACGTCATAGTATAGTATGTCATTTTTTGACGTCATAGTATACTATGTCATTTTTTGGACATTTTTGACGTCATAGTATAGTATGTCATTTTTGTGACATTTTCGACGTCATAGTATAGTATGTCATTTTTTGACGTCATAGTATACTATGTCATTCTTGTGACATTTTCGATGTCATAGTAGAGTATGTCATTTTTTGGACATTTTCGACGTCATAGTATAGTATGTCATTTTTTGGACATTTTCGACGTCATAGTATAGTATGTGCCATGTGGCCTCATTTTCGACGTCATATTATAGTATGTCATTTCTTGGACATTTTAGACGTCATAGTATAGTATGTCATTTTTGTGACATTTTCGACGTCATAGTATAGTATGTCATTTCTTGGACATTTTCGACGTCATAGTATAGTATGTCATTTTTTGGACATTTTTGACGTCATAGTATAGTATGTCATTTTTGTGACATTTTCGACGTCATAGTATAGTATGTCATTTTTTGACGTCATAGTATACTATGTCATTCTTGTGACATTTTCGACGTCATAGTAGAGTATGTCATGTTTTGGACATTTTCGACGTCATAGTATAGTATGTGCCATTTGGCCTCATTTTCGACGTCATAATATAGTATGTCATTTTTGTGACATTTTCGACGTCATAGTATAGTATGTCATTCTTTGGACATTTTCGACGTCATAGTATGCTATGTCATTTTTTGGACATTTTCGACGTCATAGTATATAGTATGTCATTTTTGTGACATTTTCAACGTCATAGTATAGTATGTCATTTTTTGGACATTTTCGACGTCATAGTATAGTATGTGCCATTTGGCCTCATTTTCGACGTCATATTATAGTATGTCATTTTTTGGACATTTTCGACGTCATAGTATAGTATGTGCCATTTGGCCTCATTTTCGACGTCATAGTATAGTATGTCATTTTTTGGACATTTTCGACGTCATAGTATAGTATGTGCCATTTGGCCTCATTTTCGACGTCATAGTATAGTATGTGCCATTTGGCCTCATTTTCGACGTCATAGTATAGTATGTCATTTTTGTGACATTTTCGACGTCATAGTATAGTATGTCATTTTTTGGACATTTTCAACGTCATAGTATAGTATGTCATTTTTTGGACATTTTCGAGGTCATAGTATAGTATGTCATTTCTTGGACATTTTCGACGTCATATGTGCCATTTGGCCTTATCTTCGACGTCATAATATAGGATGTCATTTTTGTGACATTTTCGAGGTCATAGTATAGTATGTCATTTTTTGACGTCATAGTATACTATGTCATTCTTGTGACATTTTCGACGTCATAGTATAGTATGTCATTTTTTGACGTCATAGTATACTATGTCATTTTTTGGACATTTTTGACGTCATAGTATAGTATGTCATTTTTGTGACATTTTCGACGTCATAGTATAGTATGTCATTTTTTGACGTCATAGTATACTATGTCATTCTTGTGACATTTTCGACGTCATAGTATAGTATGTCATTTTTTGGACATTTTCGACGTCATAGTATAGTATGTGCCATTTGGCCTCATTTTCGACGTCATAGTATAGTATGTCATTTTTTGGACATTTTCGACGTCCTAGCATAGTATTTCATTTTTTGGACATTTTCAATGTCATAGTATACTATGTCATCCTTGTGACATTTTTGACGTCATAGTATAGTATGTGATTTTTTGGACATTTTCGACGTCATAGTATATAGTATGTCATTTCTTGGACATTTTCGACGTCATTGTATAGTATGTGCCATTTGGCCTCATTTTCGACGTCATAGTATAGTATGTCATTTTTTGGACATTTTCGACGTCCTAGTAAAGTATGTGCCATTTGGCCTCATTTTCGACGTCATAGTATAGTATGTGCCATTTGGCCTCATTTTCGACGTCATATTATAGTATGTCATTTTTTGGACATTTTCGACGTCATAGTATGTCATTTTTTGGACATTTTCGACGTCATAGTATAGTATGTCATTTTTTGACGTCATAGTATACTATGTCATTCTTGTGACATTTTCGACGTCACAGTAGAGTATGTCATGTTTTGGACATTTTCGACGTCATAGTATACTATGTCATGTTTTGGACATTTTCGACGTCATAGTATAGTATGTCATTTTTGTGACATTTTCGACGTCATAGTATACTATGTCATTTTTTGGACATTTTCGACGTCATATGTGCCATTTGGCCTCATTTTCGACGTCATAGTATAGTATGTCATTTTTTGGACATTTTCGACGTCATAGTATAGTATGTGCCATTTGGCCTCATTTTCGACATCATACTATAGTATGTCATTTTTCTGACATTTTCGACGTCATAGTATGTCAAAGTATGTCATTCTTTGGACATTTTCGACGTCATAGTATGCTATGTCATTTTTTGGACATTTTAGACGTCATAGTATTGTATGTCATTTTTTGACGTCATAGTATACTATGTCATTCTTGTGACATTTTCGACGTCATAGTCTACTATGACGTCATGTTTTGGACATTTTCGACGTCATAGAATAGTATGTGCCATTTGGCCTCATTTTCGACGTCATAGTATAGTATGTCATTTTTTGACGTCATAGTATACTATGTCATTCTTGTGACATTTTCGACGTCATAGTATAGTATGTCATTTTTTGACGTCATAGTATACTATGTCATTCTTGTGACATTTTCGACGTCATAGTATAGTATGTCATTTTTTGACGTCATAGTATACTATGTCATTTTTTGGACATTTTTGACGTCATAGTATAGTATGTGCCATTTGGCCTCATTTTCGACATCATACTATAGTATGTCATTTTTCTGACATTTTCGACGTCATAGTATGTCAAAGTATGTCATTCTTTGGACATTTTCGACGTCATAGTATGCTATGTCATTTTTTGGACATTTTAGACGTCATAGTATAGTATGTCATTTTTTGACGTCATAGTATATTATGTCATTCTTGTGACATTTTCGACGTCATAGTCTACTATGACGTCATGTTTTGGACATTTTCGACGTCATAGAATTGTATGTGCCATTTGGCCTCATTTTCGACGTCATAGTATAGTATGTCATTTTTTGGACATTTTCGACGTCATAGTATAGTATGTGCCATTTGGCCTCATTTTCGACCTCATAGTATAGTATGTCATTTTTTGGACATTTTCGACGTCATAGTATAGTATGTGCCATTTGGCCTCATTTTCGACATCATACTATAGTATGTCATTTTTCTGACATTTTCGACGTCATAGTATGTCAAAGTATGTCATTCTTTGGACATTTTCGACGTCATAGTATGCTATGTCATTTTTTGGACATTTTAGACGTCATAGTATAGTATGTCATTTTTTGACGTCATAGTATACTATGTCATTCTTGTGACATTTTCGACGTCATAGTCTACTATGACGTCATGTTTTGGACATTTTCGACGTCATAGAATAGTATGTGCCATTTGGCCTCATTTTCGACGTCATAGTATAGTATGTCATTTTTTGGACATTTTCGACGTCATAGTATAGTATGTGCCATTTGGCCTCATTTTCGACGTCATAGTATAGTATGTCATTTTTTGGACATTTTCGACGTCATAGTATAGTATGTGCCATTTGGCCTCATTTTCGACGTCATAGTATAGTAGGTCATTTTTTGGACATTTTCGACGTCATAGTATATAATGTGATTTTTTGGACATTTTCGACGTCATAGTATAGTATGTGCCATTTGGCCTCATTGTCGACGTCATATTATAGTATGTCATTTTTTGGACATTTTCGTCGTCATAGTATAGTATGTCATTTTTTGGACATTTTCGACGTCATAGTATAGTATGTGCCATTTGGCCTGATTTTCGACGTCATAGTATAGTATGTCATTTTTTGGACATTTTCGACGTCATAGTATAGTATGTGCCATTTGGCCTCATTTTCGACGTCATAGTATAGTATGTCATTTTTTGGACATTTTCGACGTCATAGTATAGTATGTGCCATTTGGCCTCATTTTCGACGTCATAGTATAGTAGGTCATTTTTTGGACATTTTCGACGTCATAGTATAGTATGTGTCATTTGGCCTCATTTTCGACGTCATAGTATATAATGTGATTTTTTGGACATTTTCGACGTCATATGTCATTTTTTGGACATTTTCAACGTCATAGTATACTATGTCATTTTTTGGGCATTTTCGACGTCATAGTAGATAGTATGTCAGGTTTTGGACATTTTCGACGTCATAGTATAGTATGTGCCATTTGGCCTCATTTTCGACGTCATAGTATGGTAGGTCATTTTTTGGACATTTTCAACGTCATAGTATAAGAATGTGCCATTTGGCCTCATTTTCGACGTCATAGTATGGTATGTCATTTTTTGGACATTTTCGACGTCATAGTATACTATGTCATTTTTTGGACATTTTCGACGTCATAGTATAGTATTTGCCATTTGGCCTCATTTTCGACGTCATAGTATGGTATGTGCCATTTGGCCTCATTTTCGACGTCATATTATAGTATGTCATTTTTTGGACATTTTCGACGTCATAGTATACTATGTCATTTTTTGGACATTTTAGACGTCATAGTATAGTATGTCATTTTTTGGACATTTTCGACGTCATAGTATACTATGTCATTTTTTGGACATTTTCGACGTCATAGTATAGTATTTGCCATTTGGCCTCATTTTCGACGTCATAGTATGGTATGTGCCATTTGGCCTCATTTTCGACGTCATATTATAGTATGTCATTTTTTGGACATTTTCGACGTCATAGTATACTATGTCATTTTTTGGACATTTTAGACGTCATAGTATAGTATGTCATTTCTTGGACATTTTCGACGTCATATGTGCCATTTGGCATTATCTTCGACGTCATAGTATAGTATGTCATTTTTTGGACATTTTTGACGTCATAGTATAGTATGTCATTTTTGTGACATTTTCGACGTCATAGTATAGTATGTCATTTTTTGACGTCATAGTATACTATGTCATTCTTGTGACATTTTCGATGTCATAGTAGAGTATGTCATTTTTTGGACATTTTCGACGTCATAGTATAGTATGTCATTTTTTGGACATTTTCGACGTCATAGTATAGTATGTGCCATGTGGCCTCATTTTCGACGTCATATTATAGTATGTCATTTCTTGGACATTTTAGACGTCATAGTATAGTATGTCATTTTTGTGACATTTTCGACGTCATAGTATAGTATGTCATTTCTTGGACATTTTCGACGTCATAGTATAGTATGTCATTTTTTGGACATTTTTGACGTCATAGTATAGTATGTCATTTTTGTGACATTTTCGACGTCATAGTATAGTATGTCATTTTTTGACGTCATAGTATACTATGTCATTCTTGTGACATTTTCGACGTCATAGTAGAGTATGTCATGTTTTGGACATTTTCGACGTCATAGTATAGTATGTGCCATTTGGCCTCATTTTCGACGTCATAATATAGTATGTCATTTTTGTGACATTTTCGACGTCATAGTATAGTATGTCATTCTTTGGACATTTTCGACGTCATAGTATGCTATGTCATTTTTTGGACATTTTCGACGTCATAGTATATAGTATGTCATTTTTGTGACATTTTCAACGTCATAGTATAGTATGTCATTTTTTGGACATTTTCGACGTCATAGTATAGTATGTGCCATTTGGCCTCATTTTCGACGTCATATTATAGTATGTCATTTTTTGGACATTTTCGACGTCATAGTATAGTATGTGCCATTTGGCCTCATTTTCGACGTCATAGTATAGTATGTCATTTTTTGGACATTTTCGACGTCATAGTATAGTATGTGCCATTTGGCCTCATTTTCGACGTCATAGTATAGTATGTGCCATTTGGCCTCATTTTCGACGTCATAGTATAGTATGTCATTTTTGTGACATTTTCGTCATAGGTGACATTTTCGACGTCATAGTCTACTATGACGTCATGTTTTGGACATTTTCGACGTCATAGAATAGTATGTGCCATTTGGCCTCATTTTCGACGTCATAGTATAGTATGTCATTTTTTGGACATTTTCGACGTCATAGTATAGTATGTGCCATTTGGCCTCATTTTCGACCTCATAGTATAGTATGTCATTTTTTGGAC